>NC_057806.1:209320649-209328138 GCF_018294505.1 Triticum aestivum
ATCGCCAGAGCCGCCGCCGCCGTTCACCGGAGTCGCCGGAGGTAGACCTCGCCGCCGCCGGTTTTTCTCAAAAACCATTCGGTTTTCCGTCGGTTTCGTTCGTTTTTTTAGTTCGTTTTTTTAAATAGATCGGTTTTTCCGGATTATTTAATTAGCGAGCGTTTGCTTGTTCGTTCGTTTTAATGAACGCATTCATCGTTTAGATTCAGTTAACGAACGTCTGTTCGTTAATCTGTTCGTCATTTTCTTTTTCTCGGATTAAATCCGCGATTTTTCTGATCGCGATTCCTGATCCGTTTTTCGTTCTAGTATAACTTTTCGCTCGTTTATCGGAATCAGGCGATTCAAGCGCCTGGAGTTTCGTCTCGAAACCCTCTTTCTGGTTAACCAACTCAAACAAGTTTTTGCCACTGTAAAAATTTCCCTAGATCCAGAATAATAAACGAAGCTTGTTTCTTTTGCCGTTTGTTTTTCGTTGCTTCGTTCGATTTGATTCTTTTTGCCAACCGGAATTCTTAAGTTGAACTTTCTGGTTAGATCTCTTATTTGAGTTTTACCTATGCATTAGTGGAGTACTTATTGTATGCTTGTTTGTTTGTGATAGAGTACCCGGAGTGCGCCGCTTGCTACTTCGAATCTCTAAGTTTCCCGAATCGTCAGCAAGGCAAGTAACACTTTGATCATACTTCCAATTACCCAGTTTTATTGCATTAGATCAATCCTCACACATTGCATGCTTAGGATCTAATTAAATTGTGGGTTTGGGAAGTAGTTGAGGTAGTACCTATTACCTGTTATTATCAAACCTTTGGGAGTTACTTCTACGTTTGCTTATTATGCCATGCTATGATAGTATACGTGGATTGGGTGAGTGAAATCCATGACAGATGTGAGATTGTTAAATTAAAGGTTTATCTAAGGTGGCAACTTAAATACACATCTGGGTGGATTGAGGCACCTGGGTATTCCAGCGATTGCCTGTTTTCTTTTGGACCGCCACCCAAGCTCAAAGGGATCATGTGATTATTCATGCTAGAAACTTCCATGTGCAGCCACAAGCTACTATGCGCTCTAGCATAGCTGATTAAGTCGTGCGAACTCTTACAGCGGTAGACTTGCAGATGTAGGGGAAATTAGGTGTAATGGTCTACCCGATCGTAAGGTGCTAGCACTTCTGAAAGACTATGTCTCGGTCATCCGTTTCTCAAACAGTATGTAGTGCGAGAATCCTAGCGAAGGAGATCGAGTCTTGTGGGGAAAAGTGCACAAACCTCTGCAGAGTGTATAAACTAATCATGGTTCGCCGTGTCCCCGGTTATGGACATCTTGAGTATCTAGTACCTGGATTATCATGTGAATCTCATCATGTTACTCAAAATTAATTTTGTTGGGTTTTGTTTAATGATGATGTTTAATTGGGATTGAGAGTGCGGTCAACCATTCTCAATGTTTAACAACCACCATGATAGTTAAATAAAATTTATTCCTTTGCAGTAGGGAAAAATTGGCTTTACGCAAAACTGTAACCATAGATCTTTCCACCAGCCAAATATGCATGTAGTATAGCCTTATTCTTCCATTACTCTCTATGTGTTACATTGCCAGCATATTCCATGTGCTGACCCGTTTCGGGCTGCAACGTTAATGTTGCAGACTTTTCAAACAACGATTAAGGTGCCTTTAGGTCATGGTTCTATACTCAGTGATGTCGTTGGAGTTGATGGACTCACTTATCTTCCAAGCCTTCCGCTGTTAACGTTATTAGATGGCCTTAAGCCATATTTATTGTAATAAGTTCTCTTTTGAGACACTCGATGTAATAAGTGTGTGATTGCTACTCTGTTATAAATCCTTCGAATATTGTGTGGTGTCAGCATTACTGATCCAGGGATGACACCTAAGCACAGAGATTGGACCGTTTGAGGTCTGGTCGCTACAAGATGGTATCAGAGCACACGCTGACTGTAGGACACGACCACTAAGCTAAAAGACCTAGATCACTACTCACTCTCTTCTCATTCCGACTTCTCATCTTTTTTGCTCTTTTAGGATGGCGGATGCAAGGAACAAGTTCACGCAACTGGATGAAGATACACCCTTTGGACGTCACTTGAAGGAAGTCACTAGATATCTGAACATACGAGTACCAAGCTTCACCGGGACCTACAACGCCACTTTACCGGAAGAAGAGCGCTGGATGATTCAAGTTCAAGTTCCAGGAAGGACGTTCATGCTAGTCACTGAGCCCATAGAGTTTTGTTTTGATGCACCAACCTGGAGTCTAGGAAAGAGCATGGCAGCTCACATCGCCATGGGACGCATTGGAGAAGTTTACCGCAATGATCTCAAGGATACTATCTACCAGATTTGTGGGCGCTGAGATGAGCACTGGGAGATGATCAGCACCAGGAAGGATAGATCAATTGCAGCTTCTATCCAGGAGTTAAACCAGCACATTCGACGTCAGCAGAACCAGATGTGCGCTGACATGATAGATCTGAAGAAGGCAAGGACAAGAATCAAGGAACTGGAGGAAGAACTCGAGGCTACACGTGAAGATTATGAAGAGGATATTGAAGTACTCGTGGATAAGAATGCCGACTTAACAATGAAGATCGGAATATTTATGGGAGGCCCTACACCAGTAGAAGAAGACGAAAACCCAAGGAGATTCGCCCTGAAGACTACATCATCATCGACGACACCGACTCGGATCCAGATGATAGCGATGATGACTATGTTGATGAAGCTGGAGCAGATATAATGGAGTCTGTAACCGAAGAATATTTCTAGTAGACCACCCCAACCATAGTAGTAGTCCACCATGTAAATATAGTAGTCCGAGCACTTTTGCGATAGATAGATCGATTTTATGCCCTTGTTTGATTGAATGAAGTGAATTGATTGCTTTTGCCTCATGTGCATATGGGTAGTGTTTTCTCTCTAGATCCCTCTCTATTCTTAAATCTCATCTTTTCTAAACGCTCAGATGCCTCCGAGACATGACCCCGGATTTACCTTCCCACCGGAGCTCACCCAGTTGATCCAGCAGCAGAACACATTGATGCAGTTGCTAGTCCAGAATCAGAATCAGGGGGACAACAACAATAACAACCCACCACCACCACCACCACCTGTTGATCACTTAGCCCGTTTTCTTAGGCCAAATCCATCGGTGTTCTCCAGTAGCACCAAGCCGATAGTAGCAGATGATTGGCTCCGTAAGACAGCAAGGGAGTTGACCACCGCAGGATGCACAGATGCGGAAAAGGTGAAGTTTGCCGCACATCAGCTTGAAGGACCCGCAACATCATGGTGGGAGAATTTCACAGCCACTTTCCCTGTCGACACTGTCACGTGGGACCAGTTCCAGCAGGCTTTCCGTACTGCCTATGTTTCAGCAGGAGCTATGGCCATGAAGAAGCGAGAGTTTCGCAAGTTGCGCTAAGAAGGAAGGATGTTTGGTCAGTATGTGGAGGACTTTATTAAGTTAGCACGTTATGCCCCAGATGACGTAGCTACGGATGCAGCTAAGCAGGAGAAGTTTCTGGAAGGGCTGAATGATGAGCTGAGCATGCAGTTGATGGTAGCAACCTTCAACAACTACCAGGAGTTGGTAGACTGTGCTCTTATGATTGAAGGGAAGAAGCAGATTGAGACCCGCAAGAGGAAATATGGACAAGGGAAGTACAATTCAGGAGCTCAGCAGAAGCCACATTTTACCCCTAGACCGGGAGGACATTTTCAGCATACCCATGGAGGAGGTAGCTCGCACAATCACAATGGCACCAAGAATGGTAATGGGAATGGAGGAAGCAACGGCCAGAACCGTACCAACCCATCAACCCCAGCCAAGAGAGACCTGAGCCAAGTCACTTGTTTCAAGTGCCAGAAGACCGGACATTATGCCAATGAATGTCCTGAATCCCAGAATGGAAATGGCAATGGAAGCTCTGGGAAGAAGCCGAACCCTTTCAACAGGGGACAGGTGAACCACATTAACGTGGAGGAGGTTGAAGAGCAGCCGGATGCTATAATCGGTAAGTTTTTGGTTAAGTCATTTACTGCACTTGTTCTTTTTTATAATGGTGCATCGCATTCATACATATCAAGGGGATTTGTGGATAAGTATAATCTGCCCACCAAAGTTCTTAGAACAGCTATGTTAGTAAGCTCACCAGGAGTGGAGTATATGGCTAGCCAAGGATGTTTTCAAGTGCCATTGAGTATAGGTAGGCATGTGTTTCCCTCGGATTTAATCATTTTGGAATCACAAGGATTGGATGTAATTCTGGGTATGGATTGGCTGTCGATGTATGGAGGAAACATCGATTGCGCCAGTAAGTCGATCTTGCTTACCACCCCAGAAGGGAGAAGGATCAAGTATGTATCCCGACATGTGCCAAAAAGGACTCAAGTAAATTTTTTAACAGGAGTTGTGTAGGAGGAAGTACCAGTGGTGAAGGATTTCCCTGATGTATTTCCAGAGGAGTTGACAGGCATCCCACCGGATAGAGATATTGAGTTTTTGATTGAGCTTTTGCCAGGCACAGGGCCAATATCAAAGAGACCATATAGGATGCCCGCAAAGGATTTGGTGGAGATTAAGAATCGGATTAAGGAGTTACTGGATAAAGGATATATTCGCCCAAGTTCTTCGCCTTGGGGATCGCTAGTGCTTCTAGTGGAGAAGAAGGATGGATCATTAAGGATGGTTGTTGATTATCAAGGATTGAATGAAGTAACCATCAAGAACAAGTACCCACTACCAATGATGAATGATCTGTTTGATCAATTGCAAGGAGCTAAGGTATTTTCCAAAATCGATCTGCGATCAGGATACCATCAGTTGAAGATTCGAGAACAGGATATACATAAGACGGCTTTTACCACCGGGTATGGGCTGTACGAGTATACCATTATGTCATTTGGTCTGACTAAGGCACCTGCATATTTTATGAACATGATGAACAAAGTATTCATGGAGTTTTTGGATAAGTTTGTCGTGGTGTTCATTGATGATATCCTGGTATACTCGAAGAATGAAGAGGAGCATAAGGAGCATTTGCGTTTGGTACTTGGTAAGCTCAGAGAACATCAATTATATGCCAAGTTTAGCCAATGTGAGTTTTGGTTGAAGGAAGTTGGATTTCTCGAACACGTTATATCTGGAGAAGGTATAGCAGTAGATCCCACTAAGGTTGATACCATGACAAATTGGGAAGCCCCAACAACAGTTGGAGAGATCCGGAGTTTTCTTGGACTCGCAGGATACTACCGGAGGTTTATTGAGAATTTCTCAAAGATTACGAAGCCTATGGCAGAGCTGTTGAAAAAGGATACCAAGTTCATATGGACTGAAGAATGTGAGGCGAGTTTCTAGGAGTTGAAGAAACGTTTGGTTACATCACCTGTGTTGATTTTGCCAGATCAGACCAAGGATTATGAGGTGTATTGCGAAGCTTCATGTCGAGGAGTTGGAGCAGTGCTTATGCAGGAAGGAAGAGTTGTTTCATATGCCTCACGATAGCTTAAGCCTCATGAGTTGAATTATGCTACACATGATTTGGAGTTAGCAGCCGTAGTGCATGCATTGAAGACCTGGAGACATTTTCTCATTGGAAACCATTGTGAGGTGTACACGGATCACAAGAGTTTGAAGTATATTTTCACGCAGAAGGTGTTGAATCTCAGGCAAAGGAGATGGTTGGAGCTCATCAAGGATTATGATATGAGATTGCATTATCACCCCGGAGAAGCTAACATAGTAGCTGACGCGTTGAGTCGTAAAAGCCATGTCAACACACTAATGACGGGAGATTTACCAAGGGAGTTAGCCGAAAATCTCCGAGAGCTATGTTTGGAAATAGTACCAAGAGGCTATGTAACAGCATTGGAGATTCAGTCTACTTTGATGGATAAGATCAGAGAAGCCCAGAAGACTGACAAGGAGATTGCCTCTATAAAGGAGAAAATGAGCAAAGGAAAAGCTAAGGGATTTCATGAAGATGAGCACGATACCTAATGGTTTGAAGACCGTGTTTATGTGCCTAACGATTCGGAGATCAGGAAGTTAATTCTGCACGAGGCCCATGATTCACCATATTCGATTCACCCAGGAAATACCAAGATGTATTTGAATTTGAAGGATACCTTCTGGTGGACCGGAATGAAGAAGGATATTGCAGAGTATGTAGCAGTTTGTGATGTATGCTAGAGGGTAAAACCTGAGCATTAGAAGCCAGCAGGATTGCTACAGCAATTGCTGATACCCGAATGGAAGTGGGATAAGTTAGGCATGGATTTTATTATAGGTTTGCCCAGAGCTCGTTCAGGCTATGACTCAATATGGGTTGTAGTCGATCGTTTGACAAAGGTAGCTCATTTCATTCCAGTGAAGACTACCTATACCAGTGCAAAGTTGGCAAAGATATACATGACCAGAATCATATGTCTGCATGGAGTTCCAAGGAGCATTGTATCAGATAGAGGAACCGAATTTACCTCAAAGTTCTGGAATCAGTTGCATGAAACTTTGGGTACCAGGCTAGAATTTAGTATAGCTTTCCATCCGTAGACAGATGGATAGACCGAGAGAGTTAATCAGATTTTGGAGGATATGCTGAGAGCTTGTGCGCTAGATTACAGATCTAGTTGGGACGAGAATTTGCCATATGCAGAGTTCTCTTACAATAACAGCTATCAATCCAGTTTGAAGATGGCCCCTGTAACAACCCAGATGTAACTTTCCCAATTTGTACTCCAACTCTTGCCGTTTCCGGCATTAAGTTAATCTATTTCCTCGGGTTCGGGTCTTTGTCTCCGTGTGTTGTTATCATTGTCATGCATCTCATATCATGTCATCATGTGCATTGCATTTGCATACATGTTCATCTCATGCATTCGAGCATTTTCCCCGTTGTCCGTTTTGCATTCCGGTGCTTCGTTCTCCTCCGGTGGCCATTTCTAGATTTCTTTCGTGTGTGGGTATTAAACCTTTCCGTATTGGACCGAGACTTGCCAAGCGGCCTTGGTTTACTACCGGTAGACCGCCTGTCAAGTTTCGTGTCATTTGGACTTCGTTTGATACTCCAACGGTTAACCAAGGGACCGAAAAGGCCTCGTGTGTGTTGCAGCCCAACATCCCTCCAATTTGGCCCAAAACCCACCTAAGCCTTCTCCATCATCTAGAGCGTTCGATCACGATCGTGTGGCCGCAAACCGCACCTCATTTGGACTCTCCTAGCTCCCTCTATGCCTATAAATAGGCCCCCCTCGAAATATTCGCGGTTCCACTCTTCCCCCTAACCCTAGATTCATCCACCGCCGCCGCCGCCGCCACGTGGCGCATTGCCATTCGCCGTGCCGGCCGCCCCACTTCACCACCGCCGCCGGCCCGGGAGGCCCAGGAGGGGCCCCCGCGGCCCGTTGACCCGCGCCGCCGCCGGAGCCTTTGTCCCCGGTGTCGACCGCCCGCCGGACTCCCTCC
>NC_057806.1:209328599-209335024 GCF_018294505.1 Triticum aestivum
GCTCGCCCGCACCGCGCCGCGCCGCCCCGCCGCCCGGCCCGGATCCGGCGAGATCCGGCCGCCTCTTCCTCCCCTCGCCAAGATCCAGCCACCACCGCGCCATTTCCGGCGAGCTGCTACAGTGCGCGCGCCGCCGCCTTGGGTTGCGTGCCGCGAAACCCTAGATCTGGGAGGTTGAATTTTCGTCTAAGTCCTTAAAATTCCAGATCCAAGTGCTCTTGTTCGCATCCCCGTGACTTTGCATCCGTAGCTCCGATTCATGCATATAGCATACCAAAATGTTCATCGCAGAGAGTACATCATTTCATTGCATTGCATCATTGTCATTTGAGTTCATCTTGATGCCCGAAATGCTGTTAGAAGAGGGCTAGTTGAGATAATCGTCAGATCTGCTGCTCCATTTAGCTTTTTGTCATTTTTGCCATGATTAATGTGTGCATGATATGCCCTGATGCTCTACATATGTTTTGTTAAGGGTTTTGTCATCTTTCCAGAGGTGCAACCCATGTATTTTTGTGATGTGTGTGGTGACTAGTGCAAGCTTGCAAAGTGGTGCACTTAGTAATTCTGTTTTCAGGGACTTGGCATTTCCACTAAGTCCTTGAACTGTTTATCTCATATGGCCATATGTTCATGTTGTTTCCTAGTGATCCGTGCCTCTTTTGAGGATGATCAGTAAGTATGTTTTGTTAATATTGTAGAGCTCTATCCATCCATGTCTTTGTTTGCAATTATGGAGCACCCTAGCTTGAGTCAATCGAGCTCTACTTTTGCTACTTTGTGAATCTGGGCAGATTGTCAACTTGTTTGCAATTTTGCCGATGATGTTGTGGTTGATCCGTGCATGCTATGTTATTGTTCTTGCCATGTCTAGCTTGAATTTTGTGCCTTCTTGATGGATGTATGCTTGTCTTGTCATGACTTGCACCGTAGTGAGAGCATCGAGCTCGTGAACATGCCTACTTGATATCTGTTTCAGCATGTGCCAGTTTTCACTAAGTCTGAAAACTGATTATGTTTTTGCGATGTTCACGTGCTTGTTAGTATATTTTCCGATCCCTTTTGGCTCAAGGTCACTAAGGGCCTTTTGTTAAGATATTTTAGTAGCTCCATGCCATGTTTTCCTTTACCATGTTCAGGTCCTGTAGCATGTAGTTTTGTTGCTCCGAAGAGAGCTACCTGATCTGAAATTCCAAACAAGTGTTAATTTCACTAAGTCTGAGATCTGTTTGCCATATGCATTTTTGCCATGCTTGTTTGAACCTGTTAATGTATGAATTGGCCGTAGCTCAGTGCTAGACTTTTGTTAAGCATCTTGAATGAATCCCTGCCATGTATTTTTTCATCTTGTTTGGGTCCTGTAGCATGTTCATCTCATTGCATTTAGATGCCTACTTGCTGTAAATCGCAGACCGGTGTCATATTTGAATCACTTGCCATTTCCAAACCGTAACTCCGATTCCGGCGTTCTTTATATCGTTTTCAAGCGATTTCATCTCATTTTTCCAGTGGCATACTTGGATTTCCATGTTGAGGGCAGGTTCTTGTATTTCCTGTCATATCTTGCGTTTTGCATCCCGCATCGCATCCCGTATAGCATATCATCATTGCATCATATTGCTTGATTCTTGCACGTGGTTGATTGTGTCCTTGTTGCTTGTTTGTCTTGTTTGGGTAGAGCCGGGAGACGAGTTTGCTAACAAGGAGCCCATTGAGTTTGCTTTCGAGGATCCAGTCAACTCTGACAACTGTGCAGGGAAGATGATCATACCCTCGAAATCACGACTATCTTTGCTATGCTAGTTTGCTCGCTCTTTTGCTATGCCAATGCTATGATGCCTACCACTTGTTTTCAAGCCTCCCAAATTGCCATGTCAAACCTCTAACCCACCATGTCCTAGCAAACCGTTGTTTGGCTATGTCACCGCTTTGCTCAGCCCCTCTTATAGCGTTGCTAGTTGCAGGTGAAGATTGAAGGCCGTTCCTTGTTGGAACTTTTATTTACTTGTTGGGATATCATTATATTATCTTGTTATCTTAATGCATCTATATACTTGGTAAAGGGTGGAAGGCTCGGCCTCTCGCCTAGTGTTTTGTTCCACTCTTGCCGCCCTAGTTTCCGTCATATCGGTGTTATGTTCCCGGATTTTGCGTTCCTTACGCGGTTGGGTTATAATGGGAACCCCTTGATAGTTCGCCTTGATTAAAGCTTTTCCAGCAATTCCCAACCTTGGTTTTACCTTTTGCCACCTAGCCTCTTTTTCCCTTGGGTTCTGCAGACTCAAGGGTCATCATTATTTTAACCCCCTCCCCCGGGCCAGTGCTCCTCTCAGTGTTGGTCCAAACCGTCAGCCGCCGGTGGCTACCAGGGGCAACCCTGGGCTGGCCTACCGGAAGTTTGGACAATCTGAGTGTGCCCTGAGAAAGAGATATGTGCAGCTCCTATCAGGATTTGTCGGCACATTCGGGCAGTGTTGCTGGTCTTGTTTTAATCTATCGAAGTGTCTTGAAGAACCGAGATACCGAGTCTGATCGGAACGTCTTGGGAGGAGGTCTATTCCTTCATTGACCGTGAGAGCTTGTCATGGGCTAAGTTGGGACTCCCCTGCAGGGATTTGAACTTTCGAAAGCCGTGCCCGCGGTTATGGGCAGATGGGAATTTGTTAATGTCCGGTTGTAGATAACTTGAACCTTAATTAATTAAAATGAATCAACTGAGTGTGTTACTGTGATGGCCTCTTCTCGGCGGAGTCCGGGAAGTGGACACGGTGTTGGAGTAATGGTTGCGCAGGTTGTCCTCTAGCCTCTCGCTCGTGCTTTGCCTCCTCTTCTCACTCTCTTTTGCGAATAAGTTAGCCACCATATTTGCTAGTCCCTGGCTGCAGCTCCACATATATTTACCTTGCCTTACCTATAAGCTTAAATAGTCTTGATCGCGAGGGTGCGAGATTGCTGAGTCCCTGTGGCTCACAGATTACTATTACACCAGATGCAGGGCCTGATGATTCTGCTCCAGGAGACGCGCTTGAGCTCAAGTGGGAGTTCGACGAAGACTCTCAATGTTACTATGTTTCCTTTCCTGATGATCAGTAGTCGTGCCCAGTTGGGGTGATCGGGACCGTGTCTCTTGTTGGGTTATCTTTTATTTTGGCGCCGTAGTCGGTCCATGAGTGTTTGGATGATGTAATGTTATTTATGTACTTGATTGACGTGGCGAGTGTAAGCCAACTATGTTATATCCCCTTTATGATTTATACTACATGGGATATTGTGAAGATTGCCTAACTTGCGACATATGCCTTCAATGCGATTATGCCTCTAAGTCGTGCCTCGACACGTGGGAGATATAGTCGCATCGAGGGTGTTACAAGTTGGTATCAGAGCCTTCTCCGACCTTAGGAGCCCCATTGCATGATCGTTTTTAGCGGCCGAGTTGTGTCTAGAAAAATGTTTTGAGTCATTTAGGAATTATATATCAGAGAGTTAGGAATTCTTTTTACTTCCCAGTCTCCTCATCGCTCTGGTAAGGCATCCTGACGTAGAGTTTTGCCTCTTCTCTTCTCAAATTTCACTAAAAAAATTTAGGATCACGTGAGTATCTTGGAATCGTTCCGATGGTTTTATGATGAGAACATTGTCTTGGTGCCTCTTGTCAGGGGTTTAGTGGAAGTGTCCCGGGGGAGTTGAGCTCTGAGGTGTTTTCATCATAATTTTATCGTTGCAGTTCTGGAATACCTGAGTTTACTACGTCGACATCGAAAATCTCTTTTATGCAGTTCGTTGGTGAGATAACCTCGACGCCACCCAGTACTGGGGCGGGAGTTCGGGAGTATCGCCATAACTTGTATAACAGATGCTTTTCGAAGGTTGAGGTAGATGGTTTCCGAAGTTTTTCTTGGTTATGTGTTGAAGGATGGATACAGCTGGATGTAGGATTTGCTAGATTTGGGTGAGATATTATGCTTCCCCTGTATCCCCAACACCTGATTGCATAACCGGAAAGGTTCGGGAGTTTCATCAGGCAAACTCAATGGGTCGAAATGATTCAAGAGTATAATCCGAGTATCGAGTATACTCCAGGCAAGGCCAATGTGATTGCTGACGCATTGAGCAGGAAAGCTTACTGCAACAGTCTGATTCTTAAGCCTTATCAACCCGAGCTTTGTGAAGCTTTCCGCAAACTTAATCTGCAAGTTGTTCCTCAAGGTTTCCTCGCCAACCTTCAAGTCTCTCCTACCTTGGAAGACCAGATTCGCCAAGCCCAGCTTCTTGATGCTATGGTGAAAGAGGTGAAGATTGGGATTGCCAAGAGTCAACCCAAGTACAAGTGCTACCGCCTTGATGGCAAGGACACTCTCTTCTTCGAGGATCGTATTGTTGTACCCAAAGGTGACCTCGGTAAAGTGATCATGAACGAGGCTCACAATTCTCTCCTCTCCATCCACCCTGGGAGCACGAAGATGTATCAGGACCTTAAGCAGGCTTATTGGTGGACTCGAATGAAACGCGAGATTGCTCAATTCGTGAATGAATGTGATGTCTGCAGAAGAGTTAAGGCAGAACACCAAAGGCCAGCAGGTCTCCTCCAACCTCTTGCCATTCCAGAATGGAAGTTTGACCACATTGAAATGGACTTCATGACTGGGTTTCCTAAGTCCAAGCGTGGCAATGATCCTATATTCATTGTCATCGACAAACTCACTAAAGTGGCTCACTTTCTGCCTATCAAAGAGTCGATCACTGCAGCTCAATTGGCGGAACTCTATACCTCTCGAATTGTCTCTCTGCACGGTATTCCTCAAGTGATCTCTTCAGACCGTGGCAGCATCTTTACCTCAAAGTTTTGGGATTATTTTCAGAAGGCCATGGGCACCAACATCCGCTTCAGCACAGCTTTCCATCCTCAAACTAGCGGTCAAGTTGAGCGTGTCAACCAGATTCTTGAAGATATACTCAGGGCTTGTGTGATCTCCTTCGGCATGAAGTGGGAGGATTGTCTTCCTTATGCTGAATTCTCCTACAACAACAGTTTTCAAGCAAGTTTGGGCAAGGCCCCTTTTGAAATTCTGTATGGCAGGAAGTGCCGTACCCCTCTCAACTGGTCTGAAACCGGTGAACGTCAGCTTTTGGGTAATGACTTAATCACAGAGGCAGAAGAAATGTGCAAAGTCATTTGTGATAACCTCAAAGCAGCCCAATCCCGTCAGAAGAGCTACTATGACAGTAAGCACCGTGATTTGGCTTTCGAGATCGGAGATCATGTTTACCTCCGAGTCTCTCCTATGAAAGGTACTCGTCGCTTCGGTATCAAAGGGAAGCTTGCCCCTAGATACGTGGGACCTTTCAAGATTGTCAGCAAGAGAGGCGACCTCGCCTATCAACTCGAGCTTCCTTCAAACTTTACAAATGTTCATGACGTGTTCCATGTCTCTCAGCTCCGAAAGTGCTTCAAGACTCCTGACCGCACCATCAACTTCGAGGACATTGAGCTCCAAGAAGATCTTTCTTATCGTGAGCACCCAGTTGCTATTCTCGAAGAGACTGAACGCAAGACTCGCAACAAGTCAATCAAATTTCTCAAAGTCAAGTGGTCACACCATTCCGACTGTGAAGCTACCTAGGAACGCGAGGATCACCTCCGTTCTGAGTACCCAGCGTTCTTTCAGTCCTAGATCTCGGGACGAGATCCTTTCGTAGTGGTGGAGTGTTGTAACACCCCGGATGTAACTTTCCCAATTTGTACTCCAACTCTTGCCGTTTCCGGCGTTAAGTTAATTTATTTCCTCGGGTTCAGGTCTTTGTCTCCGTGTGTTGTTATCGTTGTCATACATCTCATATCATGTCATCATGTGCATTGCATTTGCATACGTGTTCATCTCATGCATTCGAGCATTTTCCCCGTTGTCCGTTTTGCATTCCGGCGCTTCGTTCTCCTCCGGTGGCCATTTCTATCTTTCTTTCGTGTGTGGGGGTTAAACCTTTCCGGATTGGACCGAGACATGCCAAGCGACCTTGGTTTACTACCGGTAGACCGCCTGTCAAGTTTCGTGTCATTTGGACTTCGTTTGATACTCCAACGGTAAACCGAGGGACCGAAAAGGCCTCGTGTGTGTTGCAGCCCAACACCCCTCCAATTTGGCCCAAAACCCACCTAATACTTCTCCATCATCTAGAGCGTTCGATCACGATCGCGTGGCCGCAAACCGCACCTCATTTGGACTCTCCTAGCTCCCTCTATGCCTATAAATAGGTCCCCCTCGAAATATTCGCGGTTCCACTCTTCCCCCTAACCCTAGATTCATCCACCGCCGCCGCCGGACGTGTCCGGAGCGGACCGGACAGCTTCCGCCCCACCGCCGCCACGTGGCGCGTTGCCATTCGCCGCGCCGGCCGCCCCAGTTCACCACCGCCGCCGGCCCGGGAGG
>NC_057806.1:209335568-209340155 GCF_018294505.1 Triticum aestivum
CCCCGCCGCCGCCGCCTCGCCGCGCGCCGCCGCCCGGCCTGGATCCGGCGAGATCCGGCCGCTTCCTCCTCCCCTCGCCAAGATCCAGCCACCACCGCACCATTTCCGGCGAGCTGCTACAGTGCGCGCGCCGCCGCCTCGGGTTGCGTGCCGCGAAACCCTAGATCTGGGAGGTTGAATTTTCGTCTAAGTCCTTGAAATTCCAGATCCAAGTGCTCTTGTTCGCAGCCCCGTAACTTTGCATCCGTAGCTCATTTTCATGCATATAGGATACCAAAATGTTCATCGCAGAGAGTACATCATTTCATTCCATTGCATCATTGTCATTTGAGTTCATCTTGATGCCCGAAATGCTATTAGAAGAGGGCTACTTAAGATAATCGTCAGATCTGCTGCTCCATTTAGCTTTTTGTCATTTTTGCCATGATTAATGTGTTCATGATATGCCCTGATGCTCTTCATATGTTTTGTTAAGAGTTTTGTCATCTTTCCAGAGGTGCAACCCATGTATTTTTGTGATGTGTGTGGTGACTAGTGCAAGCTTGCAAAGTGGTGCACTTAGTAATTCTGTTTTCAGGGACATGGCATTTCCACCAAGTCCTTGAACTGTTTATCTCATATGGCCATATGTTCATGTTGTTTCCTAGTGATCCGTGCCTCTTTTGAGGATGATCAGTAAGTATGTTTTGTTAATATTGTAGAGCTCTATCCATCCGTGTCTTTGTTTCTAATTATGGAGCACCCTAGCTTGAGTCAATCGATCTCTGCTTTTGCTACTTTGTGAATCTGGGCAGATTGTCAACTTGTTTGCAATTTTGCCGATGCTGTTGTAGTTGATCCGTGCATTCTATGTTATTGTTCTTTCCATGTCTAGCTTGCATTTTGTGCCTTCTTGATGGATGTATGCTTGTCTTTTCATGACTTGCACCGTAGTGAGTGCATCGAGCTCGTGAACACGCCTACTTGATATCTGTTTCGGCATGTGCCAGTTTTCACCAAGTCTGAAAACTGATTATGTTTTTGCGATGTTCACGTGCTTGTTAGTATATTTTCCGTTCCCTTTTGGCTCAAGGTCACTAAGGGACTTTTGTTAAGATATTTGAGTAGCTCCATGCCATGTTTTCCTTTGCCATGTTCAGGTCCGGTAGCATGTAGTTTTGTTGCTCCGAAGAGAGCTACCTGATCTGTTTGCCATATGCATTTTTGCCATGCTTGTTTGAACCTATTAATGGATGAATTGGCCGTAGCTCAGTGCTAGAATTTTGTTAAGCATCTTGAATGCATCCCTGCCATGTATTTTTTCATCTTGTTTGGGTTCTGTAGCATGTTCATCTCATTGCATTTAGATGCCTACTTGCTGTAAATCGCAGACCGGTGTCATATTTGAATCACTTGTCATTTCCAAAACGTAACTCGGATTCCGGCGTTCTTTATATCGTTTTCAAGCGATTTCATCTCATCTTTCTAGTGGCATACTTGGATTTCCATGTTGAGGCCAGGTTCTTGTATTTCCTGTCATATCTTGCGTTTTGCATCCGCATCGCATCCCGCATAGCATATCATCATTGCATCACATTGCTTGATTCTTGCACATGGTTGATTGTGTCCTTGTTGTTTGTTTGTCTTGTTTGAGTAGAGCCGGGAGACGAGTTCGCTAACGAGGAGCCCGTTGAGTTTGCTTTCGAGGATCCAGTCAACTCTGACAACTGTGTAGGCAAGATGATCATACCCTCGAAATCACTACTATCTTTGCTATGCTAGTTTGCTCGCTCTTTTGCTATGCCAATGCTATGATGCCTACCACTTGTTTTCAAGCCTCCCAAATTGCCATGTCAAACCTCTAACCCACCATGACCTAGAAAACCGTTGTTTGGCTATGTCACCGCTTTGCTCAGCCCCTCTTATAGCGTTGCTAGTTGCAGGTGAAGATTGAAGGCCGTTCCTTGTTGGAACTTTTATTTACTTGTTGGGATATCATTATATTATCTTGTTATCTTAATGCATCTATATACTTGGTAAAGGGTGGAAGGCTCGGCCTCTCGCCTAGTGTTTTGTTCCACTCTTGCCGCCCTAGTTTCCATCATATCGGTGTTATGTTCCCGGATTTTGCGTTCCTTACGCGGTTGGGTTATAATGGGAACCCCTTGATAGTTCGCCTTGATTAAAGCTTTTCCAGCAATTCCCAACCTTGGTTTTACCTTTTGCCACCTAGCCTCTTTTTCCCTTGGGTTCTGCAGACTCAAGGGTCATCATTATTTTAACCCCCCCCCTCGGGCCAGTGCTCCTCTAAGTGTTGGTCCAAACCGTCAGCCGCCGGTGGCTACCAGGGGCAACCCTGGGCTGGCCTACCGGAAGTTTGGACAATCTGAGTGTGCCCTGAGAAAGAGATATGTGCAGCTCCTATCAGGATTTGTCAGCACATTCGGGCGGTGTTGCTGGTCTTGTTTTAATCTCTCGAAGTGTCTTGAAGAACCGAGATACCGAGTCTGATCGGAACGTCTTGGGAGGAGGTCTATTCCTTCGTTGACTGTGAGAGCTTGTCATGGGCTAAGTTGGGACTCCCCTGCAGGGATTTGAACTTTTGAAAGCCGTGCCCGCGGTTATGGGCAGATCGGAATTTGTTAATGTCCGGTTGTAGATAACTTGAACCTTAATTAATTAAAATGAATCAACTGAGTGTGTTACCGTGATGGCCTCCTCTCGGCGGAGTCCGGGAAGTGGACACGGTGTTGGAGTAATGGTTGCGCAGGTTGTCCTCTAGCCTCTCGCTCGTTCTTTGCCTCCTCTTCTCGCTCTCTTTTGCGAATAAGTTAGCCACCATATTTGCTAGTCGCTGGCTGCAGCTCCACATATATTTACCTTGCCTTACCTATAAGCTTAAATAGTCTTGATTGCGAGGGTGCGAGATTGCCGAGTCCCTGTGGCTCACAGATTACTATTACACCAGATGCAGGGCTTGATGATTCTGCTCCAGGAGACGCGCTTGAGCTCAAGTGGGAGTTCGACGAAGACTCTCAACGTTACTATGTTTCCTTTCCTGATGATCAGTAGTGGTGCCCAGTTGGGGGTGATCGGGACCGTGTTGCTTGTTGGGTTATATTTTATTTTTGCGCCGTAGTCGGGCCATGAGTGTTTGGATGATGTAATGTTATTTATGTACATGATTGACGTGGTGAGTGTAAGCCAACTATGTTATATCCCCTTTATGATTTATATTACATGGAATGTTGTGAAGATTGCCTAAGTTGCGACATATGCCTTCAATGTGATTATGCCTCTAAGTCGTGCCTCGACACGTGGGAGATATAGTCCCATCGAGGGTGTTACAGCCCCTTTCGAAGCCTTGTACGGCAGGAGGTGCAGGACCCCATTGTCGTGGGATGAAGTTGGAGACCGCCAGTTGTTTGGACCGGATCTGATTAAGGAGTCTGAACAGAAAGTGAAATTGATTCGCGATAGGCTCAAGGTAGCTCAATCCAGGCAGAAGAGCTACGCAGATTCTAAATGCAAGGAGACAGTTTACGAAGTCGGAGACCGAGTTTATCTTCGAGTATCTCCACTTCGAGGAGTTAAGTGCTTTGGAGTTAAGGGAAAGTTAGCGCCACGTTTTGTAGTCCCATACAAAGTTTTGGAGCGTATGGGAGAAGTAGCCTATAAGTTGGAATTGCCCGAAGGATTGTCTGGAGTTCACGACGTGTTCCATGTTTACTAGTTGAAGAAGTGCCACGCAGAGATGGCTGATATACCGCTGAGAGATACAGTGCCGCTGGAAGCAATTCAGTTGGACCGTGATTTGATCTATGAGGAGAAACCAATCAAGATTTTAGAGTATGCCAGTCGAGTCACCCGCAGCAAGGTTATAAAGTTTTGCAAAGTTCAGTGGAGCCACCACACGGAGTATGAAGCCACCTGGGAGTGAGAGGAAGAATTACTAAAGGACCACCCTCACCTATTTTCTAGCCAACCCGAATCTTGAGGGCGAGATTCATCTTAAGGGGGGTAGGTTTGTAACATCCCAAATTTTCAATTTGGAACGGTATACATTAGATCATCATTGCATATCATATGTGATTGCATTTTGGTTGATCCTAGAAATTTCACGCAACTCAAGGACCCTCGGAGAGAGTTGGGGGATTTCGTTATTTTCATATTTGAGTTTCTCAAATTTTGAAAATATGATCATTTGGTTTTATTTATTTTATCTTCAATTATTTCTGTTATCAAAATATGAGAGAGGTAATAAAATGACATTCCCAAAATAAAGAAATATTGAGGATTTAATAATAAAATCAAATAAGATTTTATTTTGGTTTTATTTGCTATTTTATTTGAATTTAGGAAAAATGCACATTTTTCAAAATTGCATTTAGGCCCCAAATAAATGTTCATCCTTTGTGGCTTGATTTTAGAAGCGAGGGAAATTTTATTTTGGGATTTTTGGAGTCCATTTAGTATTCCTTTTGTTTTTTTTTCTGAGCGTAATTATTTAAAAAAGGGGGGGTCCTAACCGACTCTGGGCCGTAACCGGCCAGGACTCCGCCTGGCCGGGCCTTTAAGTAGCACTGCCCGAGGCCCGGGAACAGCCCA
>NC_057806.1:209340525-209351116 GCF_018294505.1 Triticum aestivum
GCCCCACTGCCCCGCCGCCGCCGCTGACAATCGCCGGAGCCGCCGGAGGTAGACCTCGCCGCTGCCGGTTTTTCTCAAAAACCGTTCGGTTTTCCGTCGGTTTCGATCGGTTTTTTTAGTTCGTTATTTTAAATAGATCGGTTTTCCGGTTTATTTAATTAGCGAGCGTTCACACATTCATTCGTTTTAACAAACGCGTTCATCGTTTAGATTCAGTTAACAAACGTCCGTTCATTAATCTGTTCGTCGTTTTCTTTTTCTCGAATTAAATCCGCGATTTTTTTGATCGCGATTCCTGATCCGTTTTTCGTTCTAGTATAACTTTCCGCTCGTTTATCGGAATCAGGCGATTCAAGCGCCTGGAGTTTCGTCTCGAAACCCTCTTTCCATTTAACCAACTCAAACAAGTTTTTGCCATTGTATTGCCCTAGATCCAGAATAATAAATGAAGCTTGTTTCTTTTGCCGTTTGTTTTTCGTTGCTTCATTCGATTTGATTCTTTTTGCTAACCGGAGTTCTTAAGTTGAACTTTCTAGTTAGATCTCTTATTTGAGTTTTACATGTTCATTAGTTGAGTACTTATTGTATGCTTGTTTATTTGCGATAGAGTATCCGGAGTGCGCCGCTTGCTACTTCGAATCGCTAGGTTTCCTGAATCATCAGCAAGGCAAGTAACACTTTGATCATACTTCCAATTACCCAGTTTTATTGCATTAGATAAATCCTCACACATTGCATGATTAGGATCTAATTAAATTGTGGGTTTGGGAAGTAGTTGAGGTAGTACCTATTACCTCTTATTATCAAACCTTTGGGAGTTACTTCTACGTTTGCTTATTATGCCATGCTATGCTAGTATACGTGGATTGGGTGAGTGAAATCCATGACAGATGTGAGATTGTTAAATTAAAGGTTTATCTAAGGTGGCAACTTAAATACACATCTGGGTGGATTGAGGCACCTGGGTATTCCAGCGATTGCCTGTTTTCTTTTGGACCGCCACCCAAGCTCAAAGGGATCATGTGATTATTCATGCTAGAAACTTCCATGTGCAGCCACAAGCTACTATGCGCTCTAGCATAGCTGATTAAGTCGTGCGAACTCTTACAGCGGTAGACTTGCAGATGTAGGGGAAATTAGGTGTAATGGTCTACCCGGTCGTAAGGTGCTAGCACTTCTGAAAGACTATGTCTCGGTCATCCGTTTCTCAAACACCATGTAGTGCGAGAATCCCAACGAAGGAGATCGAGTCTTGTGGGAAAAAGTGCGCAAACCTCTGCAGAGTGTATAAACTAATCATGGTTAGTCGTGTCCCCGGTTATGGACATCTTGAGTATCTAGTACCTGGATTATCATGTGAATCTCATCATGTTACTCAAAAATTAATTTTGTTGGGTTTTGTTTAATGATGATGTTTAATTGGGATTGAGAATGCTATCAACCATTCTCAATGTTTAACAACCACCATGATAGTTAAATAAAATTTATTCCTTTGCAGTAGGGAAAAATTTGCTTTACGCAAAACTGTAACCATAGAGCTTTCCACCAGCCAAATATGCATGTAGTATAGCCTTATTCTTCCATTACACTCTATGTGTTACATTGCCAGCATATTCCATGTGCTGACCCGTTTCAGGCTGCAACGTTAATGTTGTAGACTTTTTAGACGATGATTAAGGTGCCTTTAGGTCGTGGTTCTATACTCAGTGATGTCGTTGGAGTTGATGGACTCACTTATCTTCCAAGCCTTACACTGTTATCGTTATTAGATGGCCTTAAGCCATATTTATTGTAATAAGTTCTCTTTTGAGACACTCGATGTAATAAGTGTGTGATTGTTACTCTGTTATAAATCCTTCAAGTACTGTGTGGTGTCAGCATTATTGATCCAGAGATGACACCTGAGCAGAGAGATTGGACCGTTTGAGGTCTGGTCGCTACAGGGACATATCCATTTTTTGGGCTCCTCGATTCCCGCGCCTATCGCTTATCCCTTCGTCTTATAAATAGGGCCGAGGGTCCCTTTCCTTTTCTCCCCTTGCCTCTTCGTCTTTCTTCCTCCTCGCGTCGCCTAAGCACTCGAGCGTTGCCACCGCCATCAACCTTCTCATCTACCCCAACAACGGCCGTTGCATCAACCTGATTCGACCGGAGAACCGCGGCTCCCTTCCGCTTTTCAACAGTCTCGGTGAGTTCTTATTTCTTTGCTCTGTAGATCCGTTTAGGGTTCGCACAGGCTCATGGAAGCTTTGAAGTGTTTTTCCCATGTTCTTTGTTATAGCCTATATGATAGACTCCAAACATAATACACTTTTGTGCGGTAGCAATGATAGTCCCTCTTTTGGCCTTAGTTCATCCCTTTTGTGTAGAAAGACCCGATCTAGAACTTCATGAACTGCTCAAGCACCAACCCTTAGGTCTACATATTTTCCTTTTCCTGACATGCGGTAGATCTGAAATTCTAATGTAAAACTGTGAAACTTGTTCTTCTTCACTTAGTCATTTTTCAGCTTCAGATCTATACTCTGATTCTCCATGTAGGTGGTTTATCTTTTAGAAAATAACCTGCCATACCATTAGTCCCCTTGTAAACCGCCAATTGCTTTATCCTTTATACTAGCATTAACCTCCGGTTTAACAATTTTTGCATGTTGGAAAATCTTTTCTCTTAACCTGCAACGCTTTATGCTTGTCAACCACGACTCTTAAACCGGCACAAACCTTCCTTCAGGTTGTCTAAGAAATGGCCAAGACCTTCTAAGCTTGTAACTAGGTTCCATCCCGGATTAAGGAAGAAGATATGAAAGGATGTGTTATCACTGGCGCTTTACCAAAGCAGAGTGAAATCCACTGACATGCCCCCGGTCTGGAAAATCCTCCTACACCCAAGGATGGCGAGATAGTTGTGTTTTTTGATCACCTAAGCCGTGGTTTTAAACCTCCCGTGTCAAAAAAAATTCGTGATGTGCTTGCTAGCTTCCAGATCCACCCTCAAGATATTGGACCTAACTCGGTATCCAATATTTGTAATTTTCAAGTGTTTTGTGAGGCTTATCTGCAAGAAGAACCGACTATTGAACTGTTCAGGGACTTTTTCTATTTAAACCGCCGCACCAAATTTGTAGATGGGCCCAATACAAAACTTGGCGGCGTTTCAATTCAAAAAAGGGAAGATGTCAGCTTCCCTCATGCCAAGCATCATAGTCATCCTAAGGATTGGAACCAGACTTGGTTCTATTGCAAAGATACCTCCCCTAAAGATGAGAATCCTCTGCCGGCTTATCGTCCTCACCGGCTTACCAACACACATCCATTTCCCCAAAGGTTGACTGCAAAGGAACGGGCCAAATATGCACCACAACTTGCCAAGCTCACAGCCTTTGTGGCTAATGGTTTGACAGGAATTGACTTTGTTCATTGCTGGATATCTTGGAGTATTTTTCCTTTAAGCCGTCGTCCCAGTTTAATGTGGGAATATACAGGGGACTTGAAAGACCCTCAACGGCACATTGAAATTCAGTTAACTGTTGCTAAAATCAGTGAGGCTATCAAAAAGATACTAGATGAATCGGTGGCTGTTTGCAGCAAAACAGGGCTAAGTCCCTTCTACGTTTTGAATAAACCGCTAGCTGTAAGAATCGCCTAACTCCTGTTTGTACCTGATATTCTTAACTGTTTCTTATAACCTTTGTCAATCTTTGGCAAGGTGATGATCCGTTCTGGAAGAAGAAACCTCAGGATAAACAGGCAAAGATGCCTCGTCCCAAGACAAAGGTTGTCAAAAAACCTGCTAAGAAGAAAACAGCTGAATCCACTGGGCCGAACCTCGACAAGGATCTTGATAATCCGGACTAGAGGTAGAACTTGATTCTCTTGGTTCATTTTTCATACACCTCATTGACAATGACCTTTATCAGGAGGACACTGAAGCTAGTCGGGCTGAAGATGTAGAGGTAATTATTCTTTCCTTCGGTTCAGATCCTCAACCAGCATAGAAAATCCGTCAAGCAAACCGGAAAGTAAAATTTTCACACTCTCTAGCTTATGTGGATCCCAACTTTCTTTTGAAGAAACATCAGCATGAAGCTCGCCGCACAGCCCAGTACAGCGGCCATGTAGTTACTTCAGCCGGTTTACCAAACACTCCAACCCGGAAACGTCGATCAGAGGTCTCATATATTTCTTATACTTCTTATCCCAAGGCAGGTTATTTCAGGCAACCTCTTAATCCGTCTGATTCAAACTATCATGGAACACCTCATTCATCATCGGGCGAATCAACAGCCACACTACTCCCTCCTCTAAAGACTGTTCCTGGGTGAGAACTTTAAACTTAACTCTTGACGCTTTATACTTGTTTGTTATATTAACTTTATGTCCTTTTCTTTCAAAGCCAAGGCCAGGTCTAGCAAAAAGGACAAATTGAATTATCGGGCTGATGACAACCCGACTACTAAACCGGAACAAATCCTAGAGCAATTTGAGTCGAATACTAACACTATACATGATGATCCACCACCAGAACATAATGAAACATTTGCTGAACCGATGGAAGATGATCCCGCTGGCCATGCTACTGACCCGCCAAACCGGGCCAAAGCTGCAGATAAACCGCCAAGCCCAGCCAAAACGGCCAATGATTAATCAGATGATGTCCTTGTCACTTGCGGCGGCCATACCACCCTGGCAATCCTCTCGCTTTATCAAAGAATAGTGCCAAGGAAGAGTTTTCTGCTATGGATAAGGGCTAGTGGAAAATGGATTTATCCAGCTATGCCCACCTAAATGCCCAAGAGATTCATTCCAACTTCTTAAACCGCCTGTATACAAGCCGTGACTATGAAGCTGGTTTAGTAGGCCTGATGAAGGAGCGATATGAGGTAAACACTATTAACTCTTCATAATTGTTTTTCTTGTGTCTAATTTCTAATATCCACTCCAGCAGCCCCCAAGGGCCGGTTTATGATATCATCATGAAGCGGGACTTCGTAATACTTCAACTTTGCCTGCGTAGCCCCCAAGGGCCGGTTTATGATATCATCGTGAACTGGGGATTTGAAGTATGAATCTTGCAAATTTTGCTTGTGTAGCCCCCAGGGATCGGTTTATACCTTTAGGATTAATCAGTACCTTTATGTCATGAAACTTCCAAAATGCTTGATAACATTCTTTGTAAACCGATTGACGAAGAAAAATCCATACTTGTGACTTGAGCAAATATACATTATCCCCCAAGTGCCAAGCATATAACTTGTTATGTGCTTGGGACTTGAAAATGACATTTGATAAAATCCATATGCATTAGCCCCCAAGTGCCACGTGTATAACCTGTTATGTGCTTGGAACTTCAAATATGCACTACTAACTCATTACATGTCGCTTGCAGGCTGATGTGAGCCAAAAAGAATCTCAAATCGCCGACCTTCGGAAAATATTAAGTCCCAGCAGGGAGAAACTTCCAAGGCTAAAGAAGAGCTGACTGGCGCTTTAGCAGCCATGGAACAACTAAAAGAAGGCTTTAAAGGCGAACGAGCAGGATGGGACGCGGAAAAAGCAACTCTGCTAAAGTGGGCGGAGGATGTTGAAGCAGCTCTTAAACCGGTAGCAGAAGAATTGACTGGCTTGAAGCGGCAAATCAATGCCATGACAACAGCTATGTTTGGTAAGTACCCTTATGATAAGCTTCAATATGTATTATCCCATAAATTTCCGGTTTATCAATATGTTCAATGATGCAGGATCTCGCATTACCCACCTGGGATCTGATATGCAGAAGAAGTTGAAGGCTGCTTATGCTCTTATAGAGCAGTTATATACCGGTGCACAACGGATCGTTTGAACTGCTACTCATAATAAACCGCCACCAACCCTTATCAAAGAAACTTTGGAGAAGCTGTCCATGTTGCCTGCCTGGTTGGACGAGTTAAAAAGATCAGCTGCAAGAGCAGGTTCTCTGACTGCGCTAATCCGGGCTAAAGCCTGGATACCAGATCTTGACTAGGCTGATCTAGGACGCGGCTATTTGAGCATAAAGGAAGATGGGTCAGAGTTTGAAAATGACAATCTTCGAGCTCTGACAAAGGAAAGGCACCCATTAGCAAGCAAATTGGCCGAAGAAATAGATCTTTCTCATTATCAGCCCGTTTATGATGCTGACAACACACGACTTGCTGCGCCAACTCATGATGTGGAGGATCTGATCCCACCAATCCGTAAGCATACCTATGCTCCTGATGTTGACCCCTCCAACCTTATAAGCAACGGCCATTGATTTCCAGCCACTGGGTAGAGAGGAGGAGGGTGAACTGGTGCAGGATGATCCACAACCGTCAAGCCAGCCTGGCGAAGAGTCATGATCCGGAGGCCGATTTAATCTTCTGCGTACTACAATACTTGCTGAGAAAAATCATCCTTTTGGGCATCAAAACGCCTTGTAATAGGCTAGTTTAAACACTTAGTCTGCTATGCCATTGTGCATATTCACTTTGCATGACACTGTTAATTCGTCATGATTTATGTCTGCTTATGATCTTTAACAGCTTTATTTGACCTGTTTCTGCATGCAACAAGTTGAAAGTTTCCTGGCGGTTTATCACCGGACGAGTCATAATGCCCAACATATAATCCGGGTTTATAACCAGGCTGTATTGAATGATAATCAAATATGAAATATATCATACCTATGACATTGAATCACATCGTTGGCTCACCAACTCTCTGTAGTAAGGGTGATAACCCAAATCTTGAGTACTGATAACTCCATCCTGTTTTGCCGGTTTAGAGTAAAGCCGGACCGGGTTGTAATAAACACCGGATTATTCATATATCATACTGGCGACTTGTAGTCAAAGCCAGACCGGGTCAATCAACACCGGTTTATATCTGATTGTATACTGACGACTTATAGTCGACAGCGAAGTCGGGTCAATAGATACCAGCAATATTCTCAATTTGTTCGGCCGACATATAGTCAACAGCCAGTCCGGGTTAATAAACACCGGTTTAGTATAAAACTCATCAAAAGAAATATCAAAAAGAGAGATTTCAGAAGAAAATATATAAAAAGGGTGAGGCTTTTCATGGGCTGCCAGGCCACTGAGTTAAACCATTTTACAAAGCCTTTATAGGATGGACCTCACACCAACCAATCGTCATTTTAACTATGACAAGTTCAGGGTCTTTATAAGATTGACTTGTCAAACGTTCGACGGGTCTACCAGGATTACCTGGACGGAGTGGCTTACTTAAAAAGGCAGGATAACCCGGGGTTTTAGGTGAATACACCTGAGTTCCAAGCCTTGCTTTTATAGCCTATGACAAGGTTATAGACTCTTGGTTCTTGTAGAAGCAAAGAGCCCCCTAGTAATATTTTGAGCTGTGCTCAATGGGCGCCTATGTTTGAGTTGTGCTTTGCAACAGGCTCTCTTTGCCTCCTTTTGACCTTGGGTGGCAAGCCCCCAAGTGTTTTTTATGTGTGGCTTATGAGCCTGATCAATGGGTAATTAGAACTCCGCTTTATAAACAGAAGCCCCCATGTAACTAAAAAACCTTTCAAGGAATAACAGCAGAGGCCCCGCTTTAGCAAGACTGGAAGTTTATTATATTGATCATCATAATATATACATTGTTAATAATATGTACATAAGAGGAGCCTATGGCTCAGGTGTAGTAAGGCCGAAGATGAGCTATATTCCACGGCCGGTGGGTCTCCTCCTCTGATTTACGTGAGTCTTTGTGCTCTCGAACATCGATAAGGTAGTATGACCCGTTGTGTAGATTCTTGCTGACCACAAAAGGTCCTTCCCAGGGCAGGGATAACTTGTGCATATCAGTCTGACCCCAATCATGGATTTTGAACCAGCATGGTGACCACAATCTCCTTCGTGGATCTCACGCAAAATCTCACAACCTTCTTTAGGAGACACACAACGCTGAAACGCCCCTTTTACACTACAATGATGCAATTCCCCATTGATAATGGTCATTGACTTGGATCACCAGATTATCAGCCTGGCTAAAGTTTCATCCTCCGGCAACTCGCCCTAGTTCATATCTGCCAAATATGGGACCGTCCAATCCGGGATAACATGAAGAGCTGCCACTAACTGAGCCCCCGTGTCAAGAACAGCCAAATCCTCCTCTGTAGGTAGCTTGACCGACGGGTTATGCAAAACATCCAGAAAAACATTGGGTGGAACCGGTTTACGTTGGGAACCCAAACGGCTTAAAGCGTCCGCCGCTTCATTCTTTCGCCGGTCCACATGGTCATTCTGATAACCCTTGAAGTGACCTGCAACAATATCTACTTCTCGACGATACGCTGCCATGAGTGGGTCCTTGTAATCCCAAGTACCAGATACTTGCTGAGCCACCAGGTCTGAGTCACCAAAGCACTTAACCCGGCTTAGATTCATCTCCTTAGCCATTCGAAGAACATGGAGTAAAGCCTCATATTCAGCTGCATTGTTAGTGCAAGGGAACATTAAACGGAGAACATAACAAAACTTATCACCTCGTGGGAAGTTTAATACGACTCCAGCCCCCGATCCCTCCTTTTGCGTGGACCCACAAAATGAATAGTCCAATAAGTATGATCCGGCTTTTCTTCCGGTGCCTGTAGCTCTGCCTAGTCATTGATAAAATCCACAAGCGCTTGTGACTTGGTCTCCGTGCGAGGCATATATTTTAATCCGTGGGGTCCAAGCTCAATGGCCCACTTGGCAACCCGGCCTGTTGCTTACCTGTTTTGGATGATATCTCCCAAAGGGGCAGAACTGACCACAGTGATGGGATGACCCTGAAAATACTGCTTAAGCTTCCGGCTTGCCATGTAGACTCCATACAGCAGTTTCTTTCAATGTGGGTACCTCTTTTTGGACTCAATGAGCACCTCATTGATATAATAAACCGACCGTTGAACTGGATATTCCTTGCCAGCCTCCTTACGTTCTACCACAATGGCCACACTGACAGCCCGGGCATTAGCTGCCACATATAACAACAGCGGCTCTTTATCGACCGAAGCAGCAAGGATAGGTGGCTCAACTAACTGCTTTTCAAGTCCTCAAACGTCGCATTAGCAGCATCATTCCAGAAAAAATTGTCTGTCTTCTTCATCATCTGATATAGAGGGATTGCTTTCTCTCCCAAACGGCTGATAAACCGGCTCAATGCTGCAATATAGCCCGCCAGACGTTGAACATCGTTGATACACGCCGGTTTAGCCAGAGACGTAATAGCTTTTATCTTTTCTGGATTAGCTTCAATACCCCTGTTAGATACTAGAAAACCCAGGAGCTTGCCTACTGGAACACCAAAAACACACTTGGCCGGATTAAGCATCATCTTATAGACCCGAAGATTATCAAAGGTTTAATTCAAGTCAGCTATCAATGTCGCCTCATTTCTGGACTTCACCACAATATCATCCACATAAGCATGAACATTGCGCCCAATCTGGTCATGAAACAATTCTGCACACAGCACTGATAAGTCGCCTGGGCACTCTTGAGCCCAAAAGGCATAGATACATAGCAAAAGGCTCCAAAGGGAGTTATAAAAGCTGTCTTCTCCTGGTCCTTAACTGCCATTTTGATATGATGATAACCAGAATAAGCATCCAGAAAGCTCAAACGCTCACAGCCCGTCGTAGCATAAATGATTTGATCAATACGAGGAAGAGCAAAGGGATCAGCCAGACAAGCCTTGTTCAAATCTGTGTAGTCCACACACATACGCCAAGTGTCATTCTTCTTAAGTACTAACATCGGGTTAGCTAACCACTCAGGGTGAAAAACCTCCACAATAAACCCGGCTGCCAAGAGTCGGGCTACCTCCTCACCAATAGCCTTACACCTTTCGTCATTGAAGCGGCGGAGAAACTGCATGACCGGTTTAAACTTAGGATCAATATTAAGAGTGTTCTCAGCAAGTTCCCTCGGTACACCTGGCATGTCAGAAGGTTTCCATGCAAAGATGTCCCGGTTCTCATGGATGAACTCGATGAGCGTGCTTTCCTATTTCGGATCCAGGTTTGAGCTGATGCTAAACTCCTTGGATGAATCGCCAGGAACAAAGTCAACCAACTTCGTCTCATCAACTGATTTAAACTTCAAGGCCGGATCATGCTCCGTAGTTGGCTTTTTCAAAGAAGTCATATCTGCCGGATCAACATTGTCCTTGTTGAACTTCAACTCCTCTGTTGCACAAACCGACTTAGCATAAGATGCATCACCTTCTTCACATTCCAAAGCAATCTTACGACTCCCGTGCACTGTAATGGTCCCCTTATGACCCGGCATCTTGAGCTGCAGATAAACATAACAGGGCCTTGCCATGAACTTAGCATAAGTCGGTCATCTGAACAGGGCATGATATGGGCTCTTGATTTTCACCACTTAAAAAGTCAATGTCTCTGATCTTGAATCATGATCATCTCCAAAAGCAACCTCCAAAGCTATCTTACCAACTGGATACGCCGATTTACCAGGTACCACACCATGGAAAACAGTGTCCGACGGTTTAAGATTCTTATCTGTCAACCCCATGCGATGGAAGGTTTCATAATAAAGGATATTGATACTGCTCCCTC
>NC_057806.1:209351394-209393675 GCF_018294505.1 Triticum aestivum
ACCACCAATGCCATATGACCCGGGTTATCAACCCGGGGTGGATGATCCTCTGGACTCCACAAAATGGGTTGTTCCGACCAGCGCAGATAACGGGGCACTGCCGGTTCAACAGAGTTTACTACCCTTTTATGAAGCTTCTGATCGTGCCTGCATGAGCTAGTGGTGAAGACGTGATACTGCCCACTATTCAACTGCTTCGAATTGCTCTGGTAACCCGATTGCTGCTGTTGTTGACTCCCCTGATGATTATAACCACCCTGGTTGCCCTGACTGCCTTGATTGCCATGTCCGCTTTGGTTGCCTTGATATCCCGAACCAGAACTGCCTCCACCATAACCCGGCCCATGAGAACCGCCTCCTGAACCGCCGGGCAGTCCATGATCATATTGGAAAAGATCTGAGTTTTTGAACTCATGCATAATAAAGCAATCCTTCAAAAGATGCATGGCTGGTCTCTCTGCGTCTCGTGCCTTGGACAAGGCTGGTTTAATAGGCGCTCGAGATTGACACTTGACCCTCCACCCTGCGGGGGCGATTTACCCTTGCGACGCAGATTGTTATTCTACGTGTTGGTGTTAGCTACAAAATCCAAACTGTTATCTGCTTTGCGCTTACCGTTGTTTCCCTGACCCACCGGGTTATGCTGCTGCCCCTTATTACTGCCACTCTTTTTTCCCTTCCCCGGCTTTTCATCATCATACTCGGGGTCCTTGGTACTATTAAAGTCGGCATACTTAACCAGAGCTGCCATGAGCATTCCCATGTCATTGTAGTGACGCTTGAGCCGTCCCAATTTCAGCTTAAAAGGCATGAACCGACAACTGCCCTCCAACGTTAAGACTGTTGTATCAGCGTTAATGCGGTCTGATGAATGCAAGATTTCCGAAACCCGGCGCACCCAATGAGTTGTCGATTCACCTTCTTCTAGGACACAGGCGGCTAAGTCTACAATTGACATGGGCTGCTTGCACATGTCCTTGAAATTATGGATAAACCGGGCCTTCAACGCAGCCCACGACCCGATGGAGTTAGATGGCAAACTTTTCAGCCAAGTGCGAGTTGTTCCTTCCAACATCATGGTGAAGTATTTAGCACAGGACGCATCATCCACATCCAGCATCTCCATTGCCATCTCATAGCTTTCGATCCATGACTCAGGGGGTAAATCGGCAGTATAATTGGGAACCTTGTGGGCTCCTTTGAAATCCTTGGGCAGCCATACATTATGTAGAGCCGGGACGAGACAGGGCACCACCAAAGAGCTGGAGGTAACTCCTGGCTCCACCGAAGTTGTTGCACGAACTAGAGTAAGCTGACGGGCCGCGTACTGCGCCGCTAACTCGGCTTCTCGACGCCCTCTGCTCTGATCCACCAAATCCTGAGCATTAGTACCATCACCTGCCGGATTATGCCCTCGAGGCGGGTTACGGTCCCGTGCACTGCTTGACCCGGCCGGTTCATCAAAGTGCATGCGGTAACTCCGGCTTGGGTGGGGGGTGGAATGAATCCTCTCGCGGCTGTATGAATACGCCTATTGCTGAGTCAAAGCTGTCTGAAGGAGCTCCCTAGCCCGTCGCGTCTCAACCGCTACGGGGGACTCACCTTCGACTGGGAGGGCTGCCAATCGCGAAGCAGCGGCGACTATGTTATCCAGGGGGTTGGAGTAATGACCCGGGGCGTTGACACGCACTGCGGCGGGATATCCGGACAAGGCGGATCCATCATGCGTGGTTGAACCGGCGCCCCTGTTCCAGGTGCTTCCACCTGGTTTACCATTGGCTGGTTACTAGTTCCTGCTCTTGACGTGTTAAAGAGATTCCTTGGCTCATAAACCGGAGGCAGGTGGGCCCGGTACCTTCTCCTCATTACATCATTTGATGCGTTCTGATCCAGCATAAGCCGATAAGCATGTGCATCCAACTCAGCCCGCTCCGTAGCCATCCTGGTGTTCTCGGCTGCTAGGTCTGCCTTGGCTTGAGCTATCTGATCCTTCACCTTCACGACTTCTGTGTTGTGCTGATCCTGATTCACCATGTTAACTTCAGCCACCAGTAGTGTTGCCAAAGCGTCGAACAAATCAGACAAAACCTGAGCCAACGATGGAGCAGGGCCTCCTGCCCCAGCTATTGTCGCCGCTATTGAACAGAAGATCATTGCTGTTGTGGTTGAAGAATGTTGCGCTGACTATGTACCGGCCATGAAGATCGCAACTCGACTCGGCGAATCAAGGGGGTCCGGAATACTGTCGCCATTGGAACAACCCCCAAACCAGCCATCTTGCAGTTGGTACAATGACTCGGTCTCTCCGGTCGATGACTCATCATCAGAGTAAACGATGGCTTCACCACCATATACCGATCTATCCTCAGATTCCACTCTGTGGATGCCTCCCACGAAGGCACGCTTCATGGCAGGCTAAACCCGGGCGGATCTCGCACGCTAAGCCGTTTCGACGATGTCGGTGCAGATGTCCGGCTCAGGGACCGGTTCACCGATCTTGCTAATGAAGACGTGAATACCGCCGAAGGGGACCCGATATCCATACTCAATTGAACCGGCCTCGGGGCCCCAGCCTTCATCGTCGATGTAGAGCTTTCGATAACCGGGGAGCGAATCCGCTTTGCCTGGATCTCGAGTTGTTGTTTCTTGTCCCTAAACCGCCGCCGGGTCGTCCCTTTATATACACAGGTTGACGCCCGGCGGTTTACAGAATCCCAGCCAGCTCATAAACGTGTCCATCTCGGTTTCTACTCTTTCCTATCTTACAACACAAGTTACACACATTATGGCGGTTTATGTCTATGGGCCCTAGTCCACCTTTGGGCCCTGGGCCTTTAGACCTCTTATATTAAAGCGCCATACTCCTTGTCTTCATGGGCTTCAATATGAATAATTCATTACAGGTATAACCCGGCCCCTCCTGGGTGGTTTATACTCAGTAGGTATATCTCCAACAAGATAGGACTTCAAGTCGAAGTTTAGTTGCAGAATGCCTTTCTGCTAGAACTTGGCACTGAAGAAGTCGAACTGATTCAGATAGCGAATTCTGTGAGCTTGTCTGACTGCTAGTCTCAAGTAACTTGAATACTGCATCAAGACAAGACTTAGGGGTTGTCTCGCTATCTTCAAGATGTTTTGCCTTCTTTGCTGCAATATATGTTGGGTTTGTCTCATAGCCTTCGGCAGACTTGTGCATGCCATCAGGCATATCACCCTGAAACAAGCAGAGAGATGACAGGTTTTGCATGTGGATAAACAAAGATGATAACTGTGCCGTCAATTCCATCGAATTTCAAATTAGAAAATAAAGAGTAAGTTCAAAATATCAATAGCATAATTTGGCATTGTTCATAATGTGGGGAGCTTCACCACACTACTGGATTACCATGTCAACTTAGCAAGCATAGATGAAGGGCAAACACAATCATCGTATCTATTTTGGTTAATGATGCGGAGCATCCTATGGACATCCCCATGGACCTACCATCGTCTCATCAAGAGCCAAGAGGACCCATGACACGAGCATGAGCTAGAGCTCTCGAGAACGAGGTGACCTCCTTCCGTAGTGATATCACATATGATCCTCTCGAGACATGGCTACTACCTAAGTCCGAGATGTTGTGCATGATTAGGTACCAAGAGGACCCTCCTGAAGATGCACGTGAAGACGGACAAGTCCCCAAGTACATGGATGAAGAGAACAGACGGAAGGAGTCAAGAATAACTCCCAGGCCCCGGACATCCGGCCATGATCCCGGACATCCGGCCCCTGGAAGTGTCACCAGCAGCAAGGAGCCAGCGGCCAAGTCCATAGGGCCCGGACATCCGGCGACTAGCCCGGACATCCGGCCCGTCTCGCGCACCCGGATATCCAGCCCTTCGCCCGGAAATCCGGACCCCACCTATCTAGAGAGGAACAAGACCAGCGCCTCCAGCCGGACATCTGGCCACCCAGCCCAGACATCCAGCCCCTCGTGAAAGCCCGGACATCCGGCCCGACGCCCGGACGTCCGGCCTCCCCTGTCTGCGCACAATGTAAGGGCCCGAGGCCCGTGTACTCCTTCGCCCACCTAGACTATATATACTCTTCTCCTACCTACGTTTTAGGGTTAGCATTGGTTTAGCTCATATGTGAGATAGAGCTTTGCTCATCCATTATGGATCTACTCCACGAGAGAGATCGCAGCCCCTCTACGGAGAAGATCCCCATTGGATTCAAGACCCCCTCTTGAGTGGCCCCATCAAGACCTCCTCTAGGAGAAGAACCGGTTACCTTTGTATCGTCCTTTGTTGATCGTGGATGTTGTATCTCCTTTCATGTTTCGAGGATCTAGCATATGTGTGACTATATCTTGTTGATTTTATTGATTCTCTCGTGTTTTCCCTCGTGTTTCCCCTCGTGTTCTTCGTGTTCTTAGTTGGGATCCGCTCCTTTCGTGAAAGATCGGCCGCATAGGGTTCCACCCTACATCATCTTGGTATGTAGAGCCACGTTTATCACGATTTCAGAGCCTCCCCATTGTGTTTTCTAGCCTTGTTTTGTTGATTTTGTCCCTAATTCGAAAATTCCCCACAAAATAGCCCCCCAATTTTTTTGTGATTTGTTGGTGTGATGAAGTTTTGTTGGATTTGATCCATGGATTTCATGTGTTCCAGGTAGATCTAGCTTTCCCCCATCTTTCCCCCAATTTCCATCCACAAAATCCCCTGAATTCTGCCCCGGATTTGACATCTCCACGCAAAGTTCATCAAGTTCGTCCATGGATTGAGAGCCCGGACTTCTGGCCCGACAGCCCGGACATCCGGCCACCCCAGACATCCGGCCCCCAAGCCCGGACGTCCGGCCCCTGGCAGCATAACTTCCATCCACCGCCCCATTTTCCATCCAAATTTCGACAAATTTTGTTCCAAAGCCCACATACACTTCCGCATAGCACCACCATCACTTACCCCTACCAACTCCGACAATTTTTTCACGTTTTCTTTTGAGAATTTGAGTTGTGGTTCCGTGTCCTATTGTGTTTCGGCTATTTAGGTATGGTTCGACATCAACATCACCACCGCTCATCTTTGCCACGGATTCGTCATCGACAACGACCACTCCACCATTTTGACACCATACCGTAAGCAAGAACGGTAACCTCGTCTTGGTTGATACATCATTCTTGCCATTGCATTGATAGCCATCATAGCCCAATTTTGTGTAGCTTACCCATCGAGACTAGCCATTGAGTATTGCCGGCAACATGACTTGTGCACATTAGTGATCATACTTCCCATAGCATACATACATATCATTGGTGCATATCTTGGTATCATCTCTTGTGTCACAAAGTTGTCATCGCATACACAATTGCTATCTTGGTTCGTGAAACATTGCATGAGAAAAGAGCTCAAACAACAAAGAGACAAACAAGCTTTTAAGCAAAAAAGAGGAAAGATAAGCAAAGAGCTTTTAAGCAAGAACCATAGCATCATAAAACATTAAGATTGTCATACTCGATCATCTTGGATCATATCATCGGAATACCATACATAGAGCATACTTGCGATAGAAGTCGTTGCATTTTTTCTTAGTAGGTTGTGCACAAGTCTTCGTATCCGCCTATTCTGAAATCGTGCTAGCATCTCTGTAGTGTTGTGCAATAAGAGCATTTTTGTGGATTTCACATTTTGTCTCGTCCTTGGTTGCACAACCCCACTTATCTCTTTGCGCGTGTGTTTCTGTGTACCATATTTTGCTATTGGTCTACTTGTTGCATTGCAAATTTGCGAATCTTTTCCAACATTATTGTCGCTCAGTAACAATTACATCAAATTTTGTGCCACCATCCTAACCAAGCTCCACCATAAGCTTTTACTTGTGTAGGTGTTAGAAACCAACAAGAATTGGTACCAATTGTAATATTTCCTTGTTCCACATTGGAGTGATCTTTGATCCATCTTCAACATCGGTCAAGGTACATTTGGTATACGTTCTTGTTTCTCTCCCACTCACATATTTCCCTTGGAATGATGTATAGGCCAAGTACTTCTACCAACCCACTCTTCATCGGGCAAGACGGCGACATGAACTCCTACGTCACAAAGAGCCACCTCTTTGGTGCACAACGTGCTTTGCATCAAGAGCAACAAGCAATGAGCGAACGCGTCGACAACCTCGCCACCGACTTGCGACTCTCCAAGAAACGTACAAGAGACTAATTCAACCACAAGCTCGACGATGACAAGCAAGAGAATGACACAAGAATGGACGAGATTCATGCTTTGTTGCTCAACCACTATTCTTCCACTTCGTTCTCATCAAGATGGAGCCACTCAAGTTGACACTCTGACTACACCATCTCCGGCTCAAGTACACTGACATCGAACACTCTTCGTCGTGCCGCGCGCCAAGATCGTCAAGAAAACCGCAACCCTCTACACGACAACAACTCTTAAGAACAACGACATCATCTAAACCAAGCTACCTTTGCGCAAGCACGAGAACGATAATGACAACGTCAACACGAAGAGGAAGAGCGAGCGCGACTACACCAAGAAGCACAAGATGCCGCGGCACAACGTCAAGAACAACAATGGCGAGAAGCTCAAGCACTTGAGGCGCAACAAGCCCTCCGAGAATCAAGTCGAGTGTCGGTGTACTAAAGTAGGGGTACCTTAGTATCCCGAACTTGTGCACGGGCAGTTGCAGCACCCCGCGGCAAGGTTTGCCGGGAAGGCCAACCAAGGCCCCGGCAAGAGGAGCTTGCCAGGAAGGCCAACCAAGGCCCCGGCAAGAGGAGCTTGCCGGGAAGGCTAACCAAGGCCCCGGCAAGAGGAGCTTGCCGGGAAGACCAACCCAGGCCCCGGCGAGAGGATCTTGCCGGGAAGAGACAAGACCCCGGCAAGAGGAGCTTGCCGGGAAGGCCAACCAAGGCACCACAAGAAACTTGCCGCGACGCACCACACGTCCCGACAAGATCCGGCGAGCGACAAGCTCCCGAACACGACAAGACGACGACCGCGGCAAGGAGCTTGTCGCGGGAAACCCCCGCTTCGTGCCCGCGCTCCAGCACACCTGCTAACGTGTCGCTCTAGGACTCTCCCAAGCACATGTGGCAGGAGGCCGTGCAGCTAGGGGTGCGAGGTGGCAAGCAGGCGCTGACAAGATAACCATCATGGCAAACGGTGGCGCCCCTAACGGTCACTTTTCTGCACTGTTGGGCGACTCAGACGGGCATTTAATGCCCTCGTCCACTGCCGTCAGAATTAGGTAGGGTGCACTGTAGAGGCAGTTGTACCAACCCCGCTTTTTACGTTTTTACCCTCCTCTGCGTTGCCACCTGTCGGTGACCCCTTGAGAGTATAAAAGGAGGCCCCAGCGCAACGTAGAAGGGGTTGGGCTCATTCGAAACACCAGGGACACTCCCACGCTCAGTCTGATAGCGTCCATCGCTCCTGAGCAAGGATTGAATACACACAAACAAGCAGCAGTAGGGTTTTACGCATCCGTGCGGCTCGAAGCTGGGTAAAACCGCTCGTGCGTACCGCCTCGATCCGCTCTTTGCTCGACCTCCGCCCTCACCGAATAGAAAGGGGCTCGGTCCGCCGGTCCCCATAGGTGTTCGTGGGATCAGCTACCCCGACATCTTTGGCGCGCCAGGTAGGGGGCGTCGAGGTTGTGTGAACCTGATCCGGTGTTCACACGAGATGGATCTTCATTCCCTTCATCAACATGCCACCGAAGAAGAAGACTTCGGCGGCAGCCGCTCTGTCCACGTCGTTTCCGCCACCGTTGGGGCAAACGGATGGTGAAATGGACGCCGGCGGAAGAATGGACGTCGACGAGGCAGCTCATAATGCCGCCAGGTCCAAGAACAAGGCTGCACAAACCTCGGCGACCGTAGGTGTTCCGCGCCACTCTCAGGAGGCGCAAGATCAACAGCGTCATGGCACTAGCAGTGCCATACGCATGGTAGCCCAAGGCCAAGCTGGTGAATCTCGAGGCGCTCAAGACCAGCATGCACGCCAGCGTGCTGGCACGAGTGAGGCACAGTCGCCTGGACGGGATACTGCTCCTTCTAACATAGTTAGAAGTTCGAGAACGTCCCGCTCCTCGCGCCGTCCGCCACTGCCACCCACCAGTCCAGCAGAAGCTTTGGCGCGAGCTCAACTTCTTCTAGATTACCCTCCGACGGCGGACAAGACCGACGAATGGAGGGCCACCATCCAGAGCCTCATCGGCTTCACCAACGGCGACACTGCGCGGCAACCAAGCACCTCGCTGCCACGGCAGGACAGCCGGGCGCGAGCCGATGGCAACAAGACCGGGGGAGGTGCGACTTCCATGCAATCACCGCCCCGAAGGCCAAGATCGCCGACTCGCCGGGTCTACCTCGACAGCGACTCCACCGCATCGTCGGATCCGCGAGCTCGTCGCGATCAGCGCCAAGTTCTTCATGATCGACAACAAGAGGACGCTCGAACTCGCATCGAGCGCCAAAGAGAAGCGCGACGTCAGTCCGACAAGCGCGCTGGGCCCTCTGTTGACATGCATGCGCCAGGGGAACCAAGCGATCTGCCGTACGCGGTAGGTTGCCCTGCGTTCACTCGTGAGCTGTGGCAAGTCTAGTGGCCCAGTACAAAGAACTTCAAGCCAGACGTACCGGAAAAGTACGACGACAAGATGCATCCGTCGGAGTTCCTCAGCATCTACACCATTGCGGTGCAGGCTGCTGGGGGACGAGATGACAAGATCCTTGCCAACTACTTCCCGCTGGTGCTCAAGCCCAATGTCAGATCCTGGCTCATGCACTTGCCGGACAACTCCATATCCTCCTGGGCTGATCTGTGCCATCAGTTTGTCGGCGCCTTTACAAGCGGACACAAGCCACATGGCCAAGAGAGCAATCTTCACCTGCTCGCCCAGAAGGAAGGAGAACCCCTGCGCAAGTACATTTAGAGATTCAGTAGCATGCAGCACAACATCCCAGACATCCACCCTGCCGCGGTGATCAGCGCGTTCCATCAGAACATGCGGAACCGCAGGATGCGGGAGGAAATGGCGATGTGCAAGATCAGGGACGTCAGTGAGTTATACGCACTGGCCGACAAGTGTGAACGTGCTGAGGAAGGAAGAAGACTCCCCAGAGAAAATATAGGAGCAGGGGGATCTGACAGCGAAGATGCTGCCCCGACAAGGAGAAACCGGCGGTGGAACAATAGAAAGAGGAAAGGCAAAGAAGTGCTAGTTGTCGAGCAGTCCGGCAACGGAGGCGGCGCCAAGGAAGCTAAAGCTGGTGGCTCCGACAAGGAGGCCCAGCCTGTGGCGGCCGCCGACAAGCAGGACAGCTCCGGCAAGCAGTATTGTAAGATTCACCGCACCAAGGGTCATGATCTCCAGAACTGCAAGAAAGTCAAACAGCTTGTCGAGCAACAAAAAGCTGAGTACGAGCGGCGCGACAAGGAGAAGGCCCAGGAAGGAGCTGGTGGATCCGGCAAGAAGCATCCCGGCCGAGGAGGACACCACGGCAAGGCCAAGTAGCGGCAAGGAGATAGGCCTCCCCGCGGCCGCGACAAGGATGAAGATGATGAAGACGATGAAGATATGGATGATGACAAGGCCGACGAGCAGGAATTTCAGAAAGCCACAGAGGTCCTGTGCATTGACGGTGGCGCCTCTCTGCATACTTCGCACCGCCTGCTCAAGCAGTGGATGCAGGAAGTAAACGCAGCAGAACCACCCGTCGAGTCGCGCAGGCCTCTGAAATGGTCCAGGACGCCTATCATCTTCGACATTGAGGATCATCCTGACCGCGTGACTGCGGTCGGGTGCTTGCCGATGTTGGTTTCACCAACTATCCGCAACCTCAAGGTCACGAAGATGCTAGTCGACGACGGGGCCGGCTTGAATCTGATCTCCTCCACGGTCCTTCAGAAACTCCAGATCCCTGACAGCGAGCTCGAAGAGACCGGTACCTTCCAAGGAATCAACCCGGGAAGGAGCAAGCCGAAGGGGAAGATCACGCTGCCGGTAACGTTTGGCAGCGAGCTGAATTTCAGAACTGAGAGGGTCACATTTGACGTTGCCGACTTTCCATTACCTTATAATGGAATCCTTGGCCGTCCAGCACTCGCCAAATTCATGGCAGCCTCTCACTATGCATACAACATGCTTAAGATGCCAGGCCCAATAAGTGTCATCTCTGTCCCTGGCGACAAGAAGGATGCTCTTATCTGTGCCGACAAGATCTACCGGGAAGCAGCAGCCGCAGCTGATCACAACACACTTGCCGCTGAAGCTCCCGGGGGGAAGAAGAAGACCAAGTCCGGCAAGAGCTCTGATGCCTACTCCGGCAAGCGCACCTCTTCGGAGTGCTGCGCTACCATCGAGGACGCACCATCGAGCTCCACCGGCAAGCGCAAGAAAGCAATGGCAGCTCCACCTGAGACCAAGAAGGTGTCCGCCAAGGAGGACGGCACTGGTGGTACCTTCACCATCAGTGCCACGCTCGGCCCAAAATGGGAAAGCGCGCTCGTTGCTTTCCTGCGGGCGAATGTCGACGTGTTTGCATGGCAACCGTCTGATATCCCCGGTGTTCCCAGGAAAGTAATCGAGCACCACCTTGTCGTTTGTCCTCATGCGCGGCCCGTCAAGCAGAGAGTCAGGAAGCAAGCGGTGGAGCGCCAAGAGTTCATTGCAGAAGAGATCAGGAAATTGGAAGCAGCAGGCCTTGTCAGAGGAGTGCTCCATCCCACGTGGTTGGCCAATCCTGTAGTCGTGCGCAAGGCGAACGAGAAATGGAGGCTTTGTATAGACTTCACTGATGTCAATAAAGCTTGTCCCAAAGATCCATTTCCCTTGCCGCGCATTGACCAGATTGTTGACTCCACAGCTGGATGTGACTTGCTTTCATTCCTTGATGCATACTCAGGATACCATCAGATCTTCATGGCAGAAGAGGATGAGGAGAAAACCGCATTTATCACCCCATGTGGCACGTACTGCTTCATACGGATGCCTTTCGGTTTGAAGAATGCTGGTTCAACGTTTGCAAGGGTAGTCCACCACGCTTTTGAGCCACAAATGCACAGAAATGTGGAAGCCTACATGGATGACATAGTGGTCAAGAGCAAGAGCAGGGCGACCCTGATTCAAGATTTAGATGAGACATTTGTAAATCTGCGCAAGATCAACCTCAAGCTTAACCCCGAGAAGTGCGTGTTTGGAGTCCCTTCCGGCAAGCTTCTCGGGTTCTTCGTGTCTCAGTGGGGAATTGAAGCCAATCCCGACAAGATCAAGGCCATCGAGCAGATTGAAGCACCAAAGCGCGTCGAGGATGTACGAAGGCTTGCCGGTTGCGTGGCTGCTCTCAGCAGGTTTATCTCCAGATCTGCTGAGCGCGCCCTGCCATTTTTCAAAATTTTGAAAAAGGCAGGTCCAATGAAATGGACTCCGGAAGCGGAGGCTGCGCTGCAGGACTTGAAGAGATACCTGTCCTCCACTCCAACGCTTGTCGCACCTAAGCCACAAGAGAAGTTGCTGCTGTATATAGCAGCAACCAATCAAGTGGTTAGTGCTGCGTTAGTGGCAGAGAGGGAGGCGGATGATGAGCCAGCAACCACGGCAGTTCCATCCAGCGACAAGCAGGGGGCTTCGCCGACAAGCTCTGGTCCGGCAAGCTCTTGTCCCGACAAAGATGGATCTGCGCAGACACACAACGAGACGCAAAAGAAAATGGTGCAGCACCCAATTTACTTTGTCAGTTCCCTTTTGCAGGGAGCCAGATCAAGGTACTCTGGAGTGCAGAAGTTGCTTTTCGGCCTCCTCATGGCCTCGAGAAAGCTGCGCCATTACTTCCAAGCACATGAGATCACAGTCATCACTCGCTTTCCACTGAAAAGGATACTGCAAAATCCAGAAGCAACAGGCAGGATTGTCGAGTGGGCGCTGGAACTGTCAAGCTTTGGCCTCAAGTTTGAGAGCACTTCAACTATCCAAAGCAGAGCATTGGTAGAGTTCATAGCAGAGTGGACGCCAACCCCAGACGAAGAAATTCCAGAGACAAGCATCCCCGTCAAAGAGACAAGCAAGGAGTGGCTGATGTACTTTGATTGTGCCTTCTCGCTGCAAGGCGCCGGTGCAGGCGTGCTGCTTGTCGCACACACCGGAGAGCACCTCAAGTACGTAGTCCAGATGCACTTTCCCAAAGAGCAAGCAACCAATAATACTGCAGAGTATGAAGGATTTCTTGTCGGTCTCAGAATCGCAGCAGACCTTGGGATCAAGAAGCTCATTGTCAGGGGTGACTCACAGCTTGTCGTCCGCCAAGTAAACAAGAATCATCAAAGTCCGTTGATGGAAGCTTACGTTGACGAAGTGAGAAAGCTAGAAGAGCGCTTTGACGGCCTACAAATGGAGCATGTTCCAAGAGCTCAGAACACCATTGTTGACGGCCTGTCAAAGTGCGCCGCACTTAAGCTACCTGTGGAACCAGGGGTCTTTGTGCTCAAGCTGGCTCAACCGTCCTTAACACTGTCAACTGGACAGAGCAAGAAGAGGAAGTTGGTTCCTGGCGACCGCTTGCCGGCAGAGCTTCCCGAAGCCGCCGCCAAGAAGGTCCCTAGGATCGACACCGAAGGCGCTGAGGAGCAAGATGCTCTAGCAAGCCCCAGGGTTTGTTCCGTCGAAGCAGAAGCTCCCGATAAGTTTTGCTCCGGCAAGCTTGTCGGGGAACGTCAAGCTCCGGCAGAGGTGCAGTTCCTCACCGTAGAAGCGGACGTTCCCGCAGCAGCTGACAGCAACACCGAGAACGCTGAGGAGCAAGATGCTCCGGCAAGCCCCAGGGTTTGTTTCGTCGAAGCAGAAGTTCCCGATGAGTTTTGCTCCGGCAAGCTTGTCGGGGAACGTCAAGCTCCGGCAGAGCCGCAGGTTCTTGCCGTAGAAGCGGATGTTCCCGCAGCGGCAGTTTTGCCTTTAGTCCTTGTTGTCGAGCCACAAGCTCCAACATGGGCGCAGCAGATTGTCCGTTTCCTGCAGACAGGAGAACTTCCCGAAGAGCAAGAAGAAGCAGAAAGAGTAGCCCGGCAGTCAAGTATGTACCAGTTTGTCGACAAGACACTGTACAGAAGAAGACTCAACGGAGTGAAATTGAAGTGTATTCGCCGGGAAGATGGACAACAGCTGTTGGCAGAGATACATGGAGGCATATGTGGTCACCACATTGGCGCAAGAGCACTTGCCGGCAAAGCATTCCGACAAGGCTTCTTCTGGCCGACAGCCCTCCAGGATGCAACTGCACAAGTAACCAAGTGTGAAGCGTGCCAGTGCCATTCCAAGAAGATACACCAGCCAGCTCAAGCTCTCTAGACGATCCCTTTATCCTGGCCATTTTCGGTCTGGGGGCTCGATATCCTCGGCCCCTTCCCCCGAGCTGTTGGGGGCTTTGAGTACTTGTACGTCGCAATCGACAAGTTCACAAAGTGGCCGGAAGTGCAGCCAGTGAGGAAGGTGACAGCACAGTCAGCATTCAAGTTCTTCAGGTCGATTGTTTGCCGTTTCGGGATCCCTAACAGGATCATCACCGACAACGGCGCGCAATTCACGAGCCGCACCTTCATGCAGTACGTCCAAGACCTTGGCGCCAAGGTCTGCTTCGCTTCTGTTGCTCATCCAAGAAGCAACGGTCAAGCAGAGAGGGCAAATGCTGAAGTGCTGCGCGGGCTCAAGACCAGAACTTTTGACAGGCTGCACAAGTGCGGAAAGAACTGGATCGAGGAGCTGCCGGTGGTTCTTTGGTCGATCAGAACGATACCAAATCGAGCCACTGGCCAGACACCTTTCGCTCTAGTCTATGGAGCAGAGGCAGTTACCCCCACGGAACTCATATACGGGTCACCTCGAGTGCTCGCTTATGATGAGCTCGAGCAAGAGCGGCTGCGGCAAGATGACGCGCTGCTCCTTGAGGAAGATCGTCTTCAGGCTGCTGTACGAGCTGCTCGATACCAGCAAGCTTTGCGCCACTATCATAGCCGCAAAGTTAAAGCCAGAAGCTTCGAGGAAGGCGACCTTGTTCTTCGGCGCGTTCAATCTACCAAGAATTCCAACAAGTTGACGCCGAAGTGGGAAGGCCCTTATCGGGTGAGACGAGTCACGAGGCCTGGCGCTGTCCGCCTTGAGACCGAAGATGGCGCACCAGTGAGCAACTCCTGGAACATCGAGCATCTTCGTAAGTTTTACCCGTAAGGCGCGGTTGTCGGACCCTGTCCGGCAACCACCTTTCTGTACAAGTCTTGCCGCTGTTGCATGTAATCCTTTGTACAGAGCCAGGCGCAGACCCTGAGCACCAGTAAATGAAGCGCTGACACCCCGGGGTTAGAGCATGCATGCTAGGTCGAGTCTCGTCCTTGGTTAGGGTTGGTAGTGCCTAACATCGGCTAACCCCTAGCTTAGAGGTCGAGTGTCCATCCCTTTGCTTTTCCTTCGTTCGCAGGGCTCACATATCCTGGGCAGACTGCTCGAGGACGAAAAGGAGAAGAAGGGCGCGCCGGCACCTGGGCCCCGGCAAGCCAGTGTTGCTGGGGGCTGCCAGTGCCGAGATTCGTCCACGGCAAGCCAGAGTTGCCGGGGGCTGCAATATCAGATAAGTCTTCCATCCCTCATCATGCATCCTCTTATGGACTGGGGAATGCGAAACCGCGTTTCTTCCCAGAAACTGCCGTGCTCCCTCAGCTCTAGGCCCTGGGGCTCGCTCCCGGGGCCAAGTTTGGTCGTAGTCGCGGCAGCAATGGGATAGAACGAGGAGGCCGCACCCACCTCGTTCCCGCCTCCGTCAAAGGCGTGAGAAAGGTCGAGCGACATGGGAAGGCGGCAGGGCCCGTTGCCGGGAAATGAAATGTCTGTCCGAGGTATACCAAGGATTTGCTCCTTGGCGTGGGTTCAACCCGCGAGACAAATAACCCGGCAAACATCCCCTTTTCATTAAAAAAACATCCCACTCAGGTACAGTCCATAGAGGATGAAAAACATGAAAGAGAGGATTACAAGTTTTAGATACAGCTAAGGCCCGAAGGCTTACAAATTAAAAAGATAAGATGCCCGTAATCCCTTTCCTATCCCTCTCTTCAGGAGGCAGGTCAAGGAGGCGAAAAGGGCAAAAGGAGCGCCTAGGCGAGCTACGGGTGCCAGAAGACACCAAGAGAACATCCCGGGGGCCGTCCGAAGGCTGGACAGCGATGGCGGCGCTGGAAGCGGGGCTCGAAGACGGGGCGGCAGGACGTCAGCGCGCTGTCGAGGGCACTACGCCCACGTACTCCGACCTGACGGCCTTGTCGCCAGCCCTCTTCCCCTTCCGCAGCCTCCCTACGCCAGCCGCCCAAGGAGACGACCCCGGGGAGTTCAAGGAGCCGGCGACACGGATGATGGGGTCGCCAGTGCCGCGCGAAGCGGCGGTCGATGCCTAGTCGGACCCGCCACCCCGCCGCCCGCTACCCTCATCGTCGCTGTCACTCTCCTCCTCGTCGCTCTCGCTCGAGGAGGAGCCTTCGCTATCGGAGGAGCTGTCCACGCAGCACTTCGCCCGAGTGCCGAAGCACCCGAGGACCTTGACGGAGAGGAGATCGCCCTCCATCAACTTAAAGTGGAGGGTAAACCCCTCCATCAGGCTGTGGATACGGGCGAACGTCTTCCACCCTCGATCAAGATACATCACATTAGGGGCTGGGAATACAACGCGGACTCGCGTGCCGCTGATCCCACAGCCCCTCATGTGCAGTCTCAGTGTCTCGGGCGGGTCCAACTCCATCGCGCTCGGAAACGGAGCTGGAAGCCGGAGGCGACGACGAGGCGCCCGGCGCAGCTTGACGAAGAACTTGCAAGGGTCGTCCCCTATATGGACCGCCGTGGGGGGAGGAGCCGCCGGCGGAGGCGAAGCTGGCGCGCCGCCCTGTCTGCCTCTTCCCCGAGCGCCTCGACCTCGTCCTCGACCTCGTCCACGACCTCGTCCCCTCCCTCTTCCCCTTATGGCTGGCTCTGCCACCACGGGCGCAGGAGAGGGAGAGGTGCGTTGTCTGGCGGCGACCCTCGTCGCCACCGATGAAGGGCCAAGGTTCCCTTTCTCCATGGCAAATGGGAGAAAGGGGAGCAGAAGCTAAAGAAAGAAGGAGATGAGAGAGTGCGGGCTTCTGTGCTCCCCTCCCGCTCTTTATAAAGAAGCGAGGTGGGGGCTCAGCCGCCCCGCTGGGCGAATCAAGGCACGGGAAGAGCAGGGAGTCGGGGCTGACCCGCTGCCTCTGCTCGCGTTTCCCGTTTCCGCCGTCCGCGACCCCAAGTGCATGGGAGCCGCGTGGCGGAGATGCAGAACCGAGGCGACGAATGAGGCGGCCTCGCCCCACCCCATGATTGCGGGGAGTGGGCGCCTCGAAAACCACGCCCCCATGCCTACCTCCGTCTAGGGAGGAGGGCGTGAACCGTCCCCTTCATCATGGCTTGACGCATGCCCGCGGGGCTTAGCCCCGCGCACGCTGCCCACGTCACCCACGACGCCACGTTTGATGCGTGCTGTTTTGGGCGTGCGCGGTGGAAGCGGAGAGATATGCGGCGTGACCTAGGCCGCGCGTGCCCGTGCACTGTTTTGGGCCTGGCCCAACAGCGCTCGGCACCGTGTATGGCCCAGGCCCGGGGGCTCCTGTCGGTGTACTAAACTAGGGGTACCTTAGTATCCCGAACTTGTGCACGGGCAGTTGCAGCACCCCGCGGCAAGGTTTGCCGGGAAGGCCAACCAAGGCCCCGGCAAGAGGAGCTTGCCGGGAAGGCCAACCAAGGCCCCGGCAAGAGGAGCTTGCCGGGAAGGCTAACCAAGGCCCCGGCAAGAGGAGCTTGCCGGGAAGACCAACCCAGGCCTCGGCGAGAGGATCTTGCCGGGAAGAGACAAGACCCTGGCAAGAGGAGCTTGCCGGGAAGGCCAACCAAGGCACCACAAGAAACTTGCCGCGACGCACCACACGTCCCGACAAGATCCGGCGAGCGACAAGCTCCCGAACACGACAAGACGATGACCGCGGCAAGGAGCTTGCCGCGGGAAACCCCTGCTTCGTGCCCGCGCTCCAGCACACCTGCTAACGTGTCGCTCTAGGACTCTCCCAAGCACACGTGGCAGGAGGCCGTGCAGCTAGGGGTGCGAGGTGGCAAGCAGGCGCTGACAAGATAACCATCGTGGCAAACAGTGGCGCCCCTAACGGTCACTTTTCTGCACTATTGGGCGACTCAGATGGGCATTTAATGCCCTCGTCCCCTGCCGTCAGAATTAGGTAGGGTGCACTGTAGAGGCAGTTGTACCAACCCCGCTTTTTACGTTTTTACCCTCCTCTGCGTTGCCACCTGTCGGTGACCTCTTGGGAGTATAAAAGGAGGCCCCAGCGCAATGTAGAAGGGGTTCGGCTCATTCGAAACACCAGAGACACTCCCATGCTCAGTCTGATAGCGTCCATCGCTCCTGAGCGAGGATTGAATACACACAAACAAGCAGCAGTAGGGTTTTACGCATCCGTGCGACCCGAAGCTGGGTAAAACCGCTCGTGCGTACCGCCTCGATCCGCTCTTTGCTCGTCCTCCGCCCTCACCGAATCGAAAGGGGCTCGGTCCGCCGGTCCCCATAGGTGTTCGTGGGATCAGCTACCCCGACATCGAGCCATACCCAACCGAGGCCGACAAGCTCATGAACATCAAGAAGCACTTCGCGAAGAAGTTCAAGAGAGGAATTATCAAGCTCGATTGCGTCATCAAGCTCCACAAGCTCTCCAACAACATCAAGTTCAACAAGAGGAAGTTAACATTGGAAATCCTCAACAACAAGAGCAAGTTGTGAGAGATGATCATCCTCGTTAAGGATTTCATCATCCCCGACCCGAACACAATGAAGAACAATGCTACGGCAAGCTAAAGTTCACCATGCCCAAGTTCAATGGAAGCAATGATCTCGAAGAGTACCTTTCATGGGCATTGAAGGTCGACAAAATCTTGCCCTTGCACAACTATGAAGAAGAGAAGAAGATCGCGATGGCATCCCTTGAGTTCCAAGACTATGTCCTCATTTGGTGGGAACAAGTCATTGAGCGTTGAGAGGCAAAAGGTGAACCACCCATCACTACTTGGGCGCAAACGAAGGATGTCATGAGAGCACGCTTCATGCCAACCTACTACAACCACAACCTCTTCAAGAAACTCCAACTCTTCAAGCAAGGAACCAAGAGCGTTGAAGAGTACTACAAGGAAATGGATATTGCAATGATACGAGCCAATATCACGGAAGATGAGGAGCAAACAATGGCACATTTCTTGAATGGACTCAATCACCCTATCAAGAAGATTGCCGACTTCCAACCATACTCGAACCTCATCGAGCTAGTGCATGAAGCTACCAAAGCAGAACGTCAAGTGCAAGATGACTTCAAGTATGCCAAGTTCTCATCCAAATCCCTTGGCTTCTCCAACAACCAGGCTTCAAGGACTCCAATACCTTCTACATCAACCAAGCCTTCTACAAGCAACAACGACAAGTCGAGTTACAAGAAAGCTTCGACAACCTCAAGTCATGCTCCTACTACAAGCAACTTCAAGCTGAGAGCTTCATCATCATCTACCCCAACCGATGAGACCATCAAGACAAGTTCCTTCAAATGCTTCACATGCGGAGGCTGAGGCCACAAGTCCTTTGAGTGTACCAACAAGCGAACCATGATCCTCAACGATGAGGGTACATATGACTCCATGTGAGAAGGAGAAACGGAAGCCCTTGAGCAAGTGCCAATGCACCGGCAAGTAAACAATGATTAATAGGATCAAGTCTTTTGTGATGAAGATTCAAGCCCCGCTCTAGTTGTCTCCAAGGTCTTGACTCTTCAACATCAAAAGAAGAAGACAAAAGATGCCATATATTTCTTACCAAGGCCGGCATCAATGGAAGGTCCGTCAAGGTCATCATCGATGGAGGGAGTTGCCATAACTTAGCAAGTGAAGAACTTTGCTCCAAGCTCCAATTTCCCAAGATGAAGCACCCACATCCCTACAAAGTTCAATGGCTAAGCGACTCTGGCACCATCCAAGTCAAGCATAGAGTGCAATTCTCCTTCAAAATCGGAGCTTACGAAGACACTTTGGAGTGTGATGTCGTTCCAATGACCGTTTGCCACCTTCTTCTCGGACGACCATGGCAATTTGATAGAGGTGTCATCCACAACGGCCGAATGAACCACTACATCTTCAAGATGAATGGAAAGGATTACATACTTCGCCCTATGTCTCCAAGCCAACTGATCGCCGACAAGCAAACCACCCATTGTGGAGAGAATAGTGAGAAAGCGAACCACCAAAAAGAGAGTGAGCGCCACAAGCCCAAATCAAGCGCCTCCATGATGAGCGAAAAGAAGAACTTAGTTCTATTTGCCACCAAAAAGTGAGATAAGAGAAGTGTGTGAGAACCCATCAAGTGTCCTACACCATGTCCTTTTGTGAAAGGATGAGGCACCAAAAGCTAACACCTCTCACACTCTACCATTAGTGTTGTCTTCTCTTTTGCAGGAATTCGAAGATGTTTTCCCCGACAAGCTACCTCCGGGTCTACCTCCACTACGAGGCATTGAGCACCGAATCGACCTCATCCCCGGAGCTCCTCTTCCTAATAAGGCCCCCTACCACGTCAACCTCGAAGAAACCAATGAAATACAAAGGCAAGTAAAACATCTCATAGACCATGGAAATGTGCGCGAAAGTTTGAGTCCTTGTGCCGTTCCGGTCATTCTTGTGCCCAAAAGAGACGGTAGCTTTTGCATGTGTTCTGATTGTAGACCTATCAATGCTATAACTGTTCGCTATAGGTACCCCATTCCACGGCTAGATGATATGCTTGATGAACTTAGCGGTGCCACTATCTTTTCCAAAATTGATCTTAAAAGTGGTTACTATCAAATCCGCATACAAGAGGGTGATGAATGGAAAACGACTTTCAAAACAAAGTTTGGTTTGTATGAGTGGTTAGTCATGCCTATGGATTTATCGGAAGCACCGCGTACTTTCATGCGTCTTATGAATTATGTGTTTCATCCTTACATTGGTGTGTTTGTTGTGGTCTACTTCGACGATATCCTTGTTTATAGCAAATCTCTCAAAGATCATGTCACCCATGTTTGAACCCTTTTGCAAACTCTTCGAAAAGAGCGTCTCTATGCTAACTTGGGAAAAATGCCTTTTTGGCGTTGATAAGCTCGTTTTCTTGGGTTTTGTTGTATCCTCTAAGGGTGTTCAGGTTGAGGACTCTAAGATCAATGCTATCAAAACTTGGCCACAACCAACCAACTTGCAACTAGTGCGTAGCTTCCTTGGTTTAGCCAGTGGCTACCGTAGATTTGTGAAGCACTTTAGCACCATTGCTTCACCTTTGCATGCTTTGAGCAAGAAGAATGTACCCTTTGTTTGGGGACCATCCCAAGATACCATGTTCAATGAGCTTAAGAATTTGCTTACTAGTGCTCCCGTGCTTGCATTACCCAACTTTGACAAACCCTTTGAGATTCATTGCGATGCTAGTGGTAATGGCATAGGAGGTGTGTTAACGAAAGAGAAGCGCCCCATAGCTTACTTTAGTGAGAAACTTTCCGGAGTGCAACTCAATTACCACATCTATGACAAAGAGTTATATGCTTTAGTGCGAGTTTTGCCTGAATGGGAACATTATCTTCGCCCTCATGAATTTTTCATTCATACCGATCATGAAAAGCTTAAATAACTCAACGGTCAAACTAAGTTGAACAAGCGTCATGATAAATGGAGTGAGTTCAATGAGTATTTTCCTTATACCATCATGTATATTAAAGGTAAGGAAAATGTTGTGGTGGATGCTCTTTCCCGCATATGCATGCTTGTTACTCACTTGAATTGGATGTCATTGGCTTTGAGCACATAAAATACTTGTATGTGCATGATCCTACTCTTGCTATTCCTTATGCCAAGTGTTCGATGCATACCTCTTGGGATCATTATTACATCAAAGATGGATATCTTATGAGAGCTAACAAACTTTGCATCCCCGAGTCTTCTCTTCTTTCATTGCTTTTGCAGGAATCTCATGGAGGAGGACTAATGGGAAATTTTGGATGCGACAAGACATTCTCTACGCTCTCCAAGAACTATTATTGGCCCAAGATGTTTCGTGACGTCAACCGCTTCACCAACCGATGCTCTACATGTCACAAAGCTAAGTCTAAAGCTCAATCCCATGGCCTTTACATGCCTCTCCCAGTTCCATATAAACCATGGGAAGATATTAGCTTGGACTTTGTACTTGGTTTGCCTAGAACTAGAAATGGAAAGGATTCCATCTTTGTTGTTGTGGACCAATTCTCTAAGATGGCACATTTCATACCATGCAACAAGATAGACGATGCTTCACATGTTGCCAATCTCTTTTGTAGGGAAATATTGCGTCTACATGGAGTGCCAAAGACAATTGTCTCAGACCGCGACGTCAAGTTCCTAAGCTACTTTTGGAAAACCTTATGCGCCAAGCTCAGAATCAAGCTACTCTTCTCCATGGCTTACCATCCTCAAACCGACGGTCAAACGGAGGTGACCAACTGCACACTCTCCACTCTACTTCGCGTGCTAATTAATCAAGAAGAACATCAAGGAGTGGGAGGAGTGTCTACCTATCGCCGAGTTCGCCTACAACCATGCAAGACACTCAACTACCGGCAAGCCCCCCTTTGAGGTCGTCTATGGATTCAACCCATTGCCCCTTTGGACATTCTCCCTCTACCACTACAAGAGCGCATCAATATGGACGCAAGTTCACTAGTGAACTATCTCAAGAAGATGCATGAAGATAAAAGGCACACCATTGAGCGTCAAGTACAACGACTCGCGACCAAGCTCAACATCAACAAGCACCCCATGGTGTTCGACATTGGAGATCTTGTGTGGCCACACCTTCGCAAGGACCATTTCCGCCACCAACGAAAGTCTAAACTTCTACCATGAGCAGATGGACCCTTTAAGGTTATTGAATGCTACAACAACAACTCCTACAAGATCGACATTCCACGTGACAAGTACTCCGTGAGCGACATCTTCAACATCAAATATCTCTCTCCCTACCATGGTGATGAAGAGTTTGATCCGAGGACGGATCTTTCCCAAGGGAGGGGAGATGATGCGGAGCATCCTATTAACATCCCCATGGACCTACCATCGTCTCATCAAGAGCCAAGAGGACCCATGACACGAGCATGAGCTAGAGCTCTCGAGAACGAGGTGACCTACCTCCTTAGTGATATCACATATGATCCTCTCGAGACATGGCTACTACCTAAGTCCGAGATGTTGTGCATGATTAGGTACCAAGAGCACCCTCCCGAAGATGCACGTGAAGATGGACAAGTCCCCAAGTTCATTGATGAAGTGAACCAATGGAAGGATTCAAGAATAACTCCCAGGCCCCAGACATCTGGCCATGACCCCAGACATCCGCCCCCTAGAAGTGTCAACAGCAGCAAGGAGCCAACGACCAAGTCTACAGGGCCCTGACATCGGGCGACCAGCCCGGACATCCGGCCCGTCCCGCGCAGCCGGATATCCGTCCCTTCGCACAGAAATCCGGACACTGCCTATCTAGAGAGCAACAAGACCAGCGCCTCTAGCCCGGACATCCGGCCACCCCAGCCCGAACATCTGGCCCCTCGTGAAAGCCCGGACATCCGGCCCGACGCCTAGATGTCTGGCCTCCCCTGTCTGTGCACAGTGTAAGGGCCCGAGGCCCGTGTACCCCTTTGCCCACCTAGACTATATATACTCTTCTCCTACCTACGTTTTAGGGTTAGCATTGGTTTAGCTCATATGTGAGATAGAGCTTTGCTCATCCATTGTGGATCTAATCCACGAGAGAGACCGCGGCCCCTCTACGGAGAACATCCCCATGGGATTCAATAACCCCTCTTGGGTGGCCCCATCAAGACCTCCTCTAGGAGAAGAACCGGTTACCTTTGTATCGTCCTTTGTTGATCGTGGATCTTGTATCTCCTCTCGTGTTTCGAGGATCTAGCATATGTCTGACTATATCTTGTTTATTTTAGTGATTCTCTCGTGTTTTCCCTCGTTTTTCCCCTCGTGTTCTTCATGTTCTTAGTTGGGATCCGCTCCTTTCGTGAAAGATCGGCCGCATAGGGTTCCACCCTACATCAGTTAATGTGCATGGCATGTTGTTCATATCATCAGCCACATCAGTAAGATAAAACAGGAGATGACAAGGTGCAAACGTGCACTGCTTCACCACACACATGATTGTAGATCCACAAAACAAGCATACATATAGGGAGTATTGAGTAATGTGCATGGTATGAATTTGGTCTTACAAGTAAAACTTGGAACTTACGGTTCTTGCGAACATGCATTTTGATAGAAACAACAAACTAAACAGTAGTAAACAATAGGGAGTATGAGGAAATTAAACAGCAGTTGAGGATAAAGGCGTTAGAAGGACTGACTTACATTAACAGTTAACATCGGCTTTATAATGCCCTTCTCCATGTCAAGGGAAGGATAACTCAAGAATTTTAGCATAGAATCTTCTTCATAAGCATTGCATGTACTCTACATTTTGTAAAGAGTAATTATAGATATGATAATACTGGAACGGATAGAGGATAATGAAGATAAGATGCAGATTGATGCTACATAATCAACTACCAGTCCCTGGAAGTACAAGTGTTACAGGACAAAATGTACTAACAAGAGCAATGGGCTACACTTCTGCATTGGCATTGTGTGTGTATTCAACTTTTTGGTAAGATTAAATATAGATCTGATATTTTTTAGTAAATGGTCGGCGAGGGAGATAAGATGCAGAATGCTACAGAATGAACCAACCCCTCTTCCCATAATACAAGAGTGTTTTGAACACTGGTGTACTGTACAAAACGTTCTTATATTATGGGATGGAGGGAGTAGCTTTTAATGTAAGTACAGTGTTAGACGATGTTCAGTCCTTATAAGAGGATTGCAGAGCTAAACCTCTTCAAAAGCATTGGGTTGATTCTAAATTTATGTAAGAGTCCATACAGATCTTATAATGTCCACCAAATGGATGATAATGAGGCTAACATGTGCAATGATGCTACATAATCAAACAACTATGAAAGTAAGTACGGTCATACAGGGCAAGAGGTACTCACAAGACCAATGCAGTGCGCAGTATAGTTGCGAGATTCTGTGGTCCCTTGAGAATGAATGTTCTTCTGCTAACATTTTTCGTACAAGTGAGTCGTTAAGGCAAATGCATAAATGTAGTTCAAATTATGATGTGATATCATAGACTGTACCTTACGCTGCAGACGAGACCAATGTGTAACAGGATTATTCTAGTCACTATCGGATAAGTGTAGCACCGGACACTTTACAGAAATTCCGTTTAAAGGATTGCCATCGAAGTGCACTTGCCTCAGGTTGGAGAGATACTTCATCAATGAGTGCTTGAAAAGCACAACCAACCCTTGCTCGTCTTGACAATCCAGTTTGGTCTTTGCTTATTTAAAAGAATGAAATCTTGTGTCTTTTGTCAGCAGAAACATATGCAGTAATTACCATGAATAACATTAGTACATTACTTACGCGTAAGTTGCGGAGGAAGACTGGAAATTGTTCTGTGTATGCGGTATAGTCTTTCCATGAAGGAAAGATGTGCACAAAGTTCCCGACAACAATATAAGCTGCATCTTCTAAAGTGGGAAGAACTGGAGCAGGGGTCCTATTTGCTGCAATTGGGGCTCTCTCTGGTTCGAAAAGGGATTTGACAACTGGATTTGGTGTACTCTTTGCTGGAATGGGGTTTTTGCGTCGTAGAGCTAGTGCTATGTCAACTGGCATCATCATACTGTTTGCTGCAGTTGGGGTCTGCTGAGTTGGGGCATCAAAAATGACTAGTGTAGTAGGTCTAGAGTCTACTAGAGTTGGGGTGTTTTGTGGGTCAGGTGATATTGCAACTACACCTAATGGGCTATTTGATTTATCTAGTGTCACTACCTTTTCCAAATACTTTTCTCGTGCTCCTCCGCGATCAGCAATCGCCCTCTTCCTTTTGAACGTTTGATACACAAGAACACCATTTGAATGGATAAATATGGTATGATGACAGATGGAATATGTACTGAAAATGTATAGGCAGGGCGTATTCACATACACGATGTGTAAACTAATCTAATGGTAGTGCAACAAAGTAGAAGCAATGCAAAGCATCAGTTGCAAGATATGTGCGACCAATATAATATTGGAAAGTTAGAGCAAGCACCTTGATGGGTGAATAAGATAGGCATCCTCCTCTGACTCCTCCACTAGGTCTCCCTCTAGCTTAGAATCACTGTTAGGATCATTTCTGAGCATGAATCTGTAGGTGGGGAGCGTTTGCATTGCATTGCATCCAGACTTGATTTCAGCCCCTTAATGCCAAGTTTGACAGCCATGCCATTGTTCTACTTTATTCTTTTCATGCGCGCAAGCTCATAATCATTATGATGCTGTTCAGAATCTGAGATTCATGAAAACATAAAAAGTAGTCAGATTATCTATGGAATGCATTGCGGATTCAACTCGAAGAGTGTCTCCCTATAAACCCCTGCATATGCAAAGTTCACCCCCAACCGTGCTAACCAGACCACACATAAAAATACAAACCTCTTATGTCTCTATAACAGGCAAACACACATTTCAAAACTGAAATAGGAACATTAGAATCATATTAAATTCGTATTTGAACAAATAAAATAAGGAATTATGAGTGGCATAATGGTTAGCTTCAAGGGTGGAGTGCTGGTAGTGCGACAGAAAGCAAGTAGGCAGATTGTATTCCATGTAAAAGATCGTAGTCTCTGTAAAATATGGAAATGACACTTTCTGTCTATACAATGCAGTGTTTGTTGCCCACACATGATGGAAGAGATCCCACAGAGAAATACTATTCACTAATGTCTATGGTTCTAGTATTTTGAAATAGGGTGGTCCACCCTAAAAGAATATTGACAACAAATATGACAAGGCAAGCATAGATGTAGTGAATCAATCATTTACTTGTGAGCTTACTAGGACAAGTATGCAGAATTGTAACTGCAGTAAGAGACCATCCAAAATCTGAATCAAGAAGTTTGTCTAGCACTTATTGTTTGCAACTAATCGATGTGAATAATTGGATATCATATCGAATGAGTAAGAAAGACAAGTAAAATTGTCAACAAACCTGGCCTACAGTAGTAATGTGGGTCAATGTCACTACAACCAACAATCCAAAATGACTGGTGACTGTTCCTAGGGCCGGAATTTTGAAACCCTGTGAACTTTACTGGTACTAAAGATTACTAAAATACATCTGAACCATTAAGTGTAGGTAGCCCTCAGCACACAACAAACCCTAATGACAGTCCTGCCTAATGAGTAATGAATCAATTAGAAAATGGGTGATGAGGAGTGGCTGCTGGGTGTTGAGGACGTATCTCAGGATAAATCAGGTTAGCGTAGTGGGTGCTGCATGCCTGAGCCCTGAACGGACTGGGAAGGTCGGCACGACGACACGCCCGGGCAGCGGTGACGCTATTGGGTGAGCGGCTCCTGACCTCCTGTTAGTCCGGCGTCTCCTCCTAGAGTCATGCCGTCTGGGGACGGCCAGTCGCCGGCGAGGCAGTCGGCTGGGGGCGAGTAGAGATCAGAAGCGCGCAGCAGAACTGAGAGGAATCGGGGCCTGGGCCGACCCAATATCCTAGGGTGGGCCGCGGCTCACCATGGGCACACTGCAGAGATACACAACCGAGCGATGAACATGCATGTTCGAAACTAAATTGGGAACATTTAGCTGACCAATTAAACGAATCTATTTTAATAATATCAGATTCGTATTTGAACAACTAAGTTTGTTTAGCTTGATGGGTGGAGCAGTGCTATTATGACACGAAGCACGCATGCTGATCGTATAGTGATCATAAAAGGGGGAACCCTAAACATTTTTTTGAGCAAAAGAGGGTTTCCCCTCCGATTTCTATTAAAGAAACCACCACGGAACCAACATGATCAAATAAGCGCTAAGCATGATCAATTAAACCCTATTATGACTACTGTCGGTGTCAAAACCAGCGGATCTCGGGTAGGGGGTCCCGAACTGTGCGTCTAAGGCGGATGGTAACAGGAGGCGGGGGACACGGTGTTTACCCAGGTTCGGGCCCTCTCGACGGAGGTAATACCCTACTTCCTGCTTGATTGATCTTGATGATATGAGTATTACAAGAGTTGATCTACCACGAGATCGTAGAGGCTAAACGCTAGAAGCTAGCCTATGGTATGATTGTTCTTGTCCTACGGACTAAACCCTCCGGTTTATATAGACACCGGAGGGGGCTAGGGTTACACAGAGTCGGTTACAAGGAAGGAGATCTACATATCGTATTGCCAAGCTTGCCTTCCACGCCAAGGAGAGTCCCATCCGGACACGGGACGAAGCCTTCAATCTTGTATCTTCATAGTCCAACAGTCCGGCTGTCCGGAGACCCCCTAATCCAGGACTCCCTCAGTGGCCCCTGAACCAGGCTTCAATGACGATGAGTCCGGCATGCGGATTTGTCTTCGGCATTCCAAGGAGGGTTCTTCCTCCGAATACTCCATAGAAGATTTTGAACACAAGGATAGTGCCTGGCTCTGCAAAACAAGTTCCACATACCACCGTAGAGAGAATAATATCTCCACAAATCTAATCTGCTGACATGTTTAGCAACATGACATCATGCCATGGCCCAGTCATTATTTGAACCGTTTTTCTCAACCAGCACTGCACATATCGCGAGGCGGTTTTCTTGACACGTCTTGTCGAAGCAGAGATCGTGTCCCCCTTATTACGGGATTCTCACCAATACAGACGTGGGTAACCCAATCGTGCCCGTTGGTATGACTCCTCGATTTTAGGCAAGTCCCAAACGGCCATGAGGAGGACGCTTGATATTCACCCTCTTTATAAAGAGGCCAATGCCTGTCCTTTTTTCCCTCTCGTACTCAATCGAATCGTTCCCCCACCTCGAGTTCCAACACCCAAGGCTGAGGTCAGGCGCTTCAGACCTTCAACCATGTCCGGATCCAACCTTCAAGGTCGGTGGATACAGAGGAAGACATCAAGAAGCTAAGAGAGGCCATGTATTTGACCGGCAAAATCTCGCATAGGCTGCTTGCTCGAGGGCAGGTCATTCCCACTCCCGAACCCGGCGAGAGCGTTGTATTCATCTCTCACTTCCTCCGAGGGCTAGGCCTCGCTCTGGATCCCTTTGTTAGGGGGCTCATGTTCTATTATGGGCTGGATTTCCATGACCTAGCCCCAGATCCCCTCCTTCACGTCTCGTCGTTCATCGTCGTGTGTGAGGCCTTCCTCCGCATTACCCCACACTTCGGCCTGTGGCTCAAGACTTTCAATGTGAAGCCAAAGATGATCGAGGGGCAACATGCAGAGTGCGGAGGTGCCGCAATAAGAAAAAGCGCTAATGTTCCATGGCCAGAGGGTTCCTTCCCAGAGGTGTCCAGTTTATGGAAACGGGAGTGGTTTTATATCACAGCTCCCCGGGGTACCAAGTGGGTAGCCGCCCCTGCCTTTCGCTCGGGCCCCCCACCACAACTGACGTCATGGATCAACAAGGGGCTGGACTGGGGCCAGTAGATGATGTGCCTATATTGCAGAGTCACATCCGAGATCACCTAGAGAGAGATATCAGCCTGGCCACAGTAATGCAAGTCATGCTAGTTCGTCAAGTCCCGCCTTGCAAACGTCGACCCCTCCGTATGTGGGAGTTCAACCCGGAAGGACCGCGAACTATTCAGCACTTCCTCGGCATGACGCTCGAAGAGATGTACAAATTGTTCTTCGGACCACAAATAAGGTGTCCGGACACCACTAAGGATGCGGGTCTCAGCTGCAAACGTCTAGATACCCAACTAAGTAATCCCGTAGCCGAACTCGTTGTTTTATTTATTTATTTATCACAACATCATTATGAAAGGTCGCTCTTTGACCAGGACTGGGTAACAAAGGCAAAGATGATCAGGTGTTCGGCCCCCCTTCCCGAAGGCTCAGCAGATCCAGTACTGGCCAGAATGCTCGAGCCGGCGCCTTATCAGGCGCCCTCAGAGGAAGATAAAGGGGGGAATAAAGAGGCTGAAAGTAGGCCTCACTCATTATTCATCCAAACCGGGGGAATTAGTGCCTCCACGAAGGAGGATAACCAGGGAGAAGAATCTGAAATTCCCTCTCCCAAGGAAGGAAGAGGACCACCTCTGAAGACCCGAAAACAAAGGTTTCCAAACGGGGGAAGAAATCTTCGCAAGAGGGTCCTGCCTCGGAGGGTAGTCTTGCCGCACAGTTCCCGCAAGGGGATCAGCCCTCTACCGAGCTGTAAGTAAACAAAAAGTACTTAATAGTAAAAATATCCTACATTACTTCTGAAGACAATAACCGAAGCATGTATCTTGTAGTTCGGATCATAGCCCTTCTCGACAGAGTTCGTCTTCGAGGGATCTTCTTCCGGAGATGATGGAGAGCGAAACACCTCCCCATGCCACCCTGCCTCATGAGGCGGGCGACCCTGAAGTGTCGTCGCGGAGGGTTTCTCCTGATCCGCCAAGGCCGGAGGGTAATCCTTCGGCCACCAGAAGTCCTCAGTATTCGGCTCCTAAAGAGAGCAACAGAAAGAGTCCGGAACCATCCGGTGTGCGATCGGACGCACTGAAGGATCTTCTAGAGCAAGCGGCCATCTCAAAAGCGCATCGTACGCTAATGGGTACGGTGATTGAGAGGATTTCATCCGCCGAAAGCGGGTTGCATGAAGCTTTTATGAGCCTGCTGAAAGGATTTGAGGTACGTGAAATAGTGTATGTTTTTTACAGTACCGCACACGTTAGGTGTGCCCTATGCAGATAGTAGCCCCTAAGACTCTGGTTGCCGTCGAGAACGGCGGCAAACATAGGATCATAGTCCCAGGTAGTAATCAGGCTGCCTTCATGTGCAGGTGGCTGAAGGTCCAGTGGCTAGTCGGACTGGTGAGTTTGCTGAGCTGAAGCAGCAACTTGATGCGGCAGATGCTGACATCATGCTTGTCAACAAGCGGCTCGCGAGGCACAGGGTATGTGATTTCTCCGGTGATCAACACATAGTAAGAGGAGCATGATGCTAGTATCTTTAATATGTTGTGACTGTAGATGGAGCTGTCGCCGTGGAGACCCTTCGGGTGGAACTTGCCCGAGCCAAGAACAAGCCAAGAATAGTGATGCGGCCGCTCTAAAGGCGGTCGAAGAGCTGAGGGCCAAACAGGCTGCGCATTGCCAAAGCAAGGAAAAAATAGCCAAGATGGCCATTGAGTTGAAAGATGCCACCGACCGTTACCAGCTTCTTGAAAAAGAAAGCCGGGCGAAGGCGGCGGACCTGGAGAAGGCCATGGTAGCAGCCAAGGAAGCCCGCTCTAAAATCAGAGCAGTGAAGGAGGAGCTGCGTCAAGCTGGAGATATCGCGGCTGGGAAGCCCTTTTTGTTGCGAACGAAGTTTGGAGATCCGAAGTATGCCCCTCTTGATCAACTATGGAGTTCTGCAAATGCATACGTGGATTTGGCAGACAGTGCTGCTGATGCGGCTGAGTACTTCAAGGATCAAAAAAGATCGTGGAGTGGAAAGGCTATTCTGGTCATAGTTCCATGTTCCAGTGCGTCTGCTGCTGTTAAATGAGCGAATGGCCGAGTGGGCCGAGCTCCATAGGTTGTTCGGGCTTGCCATGAGATCTATTGTGGATCATCTGTGGCCGGAAGGGCCAAGGCCGAATAGTTATTTTAGTTTAGTGCAACAGTTCCTTGGTGCCGTGCCGCACATCGACGCTATGAAGAAGTCGGCATGCATAGAGGGTGCGCGTATGGCACTTGCCCGTGTCAAGACATACTGGGCAGAGATGGAGGCCACCGCTATTGTAACCCAGAGTTCGGCCGTAGGCCAAGTATCTGCCGAGCACTACTTTGAAGAAGTCCTTGAAGGCGCTCGTTCAATAGAGGCTCAGTGCTCGAAGAATATTATGTTCTAGTGACACGTATTCCCATTGTAAAAACAATGTTTTATTGAATTATAAAGGCTGTGTTTATACTTTTGCCTGAAAGTATTATGATGCCTCCTGTGCGGCCGTTTATGTATATATGTATATAACCTGAAAGTTTGCAGTCCTCGGCTTCAGCCCCCATGCATATAATGTGGGGGTGTTCGCAAAAAACGCGTATTCACACTTTATCCAACATCTTGGTCCATTAAGGAGGTGGTGGCACAGCGAACGAGGCAATCGAACTATATTGCTTTAACACTTTCACTTAGCCATAGGAGTTTGACGGTGGGACTACTATATAGCCCATGGTACCTCCGCGCTCGTCCAAATACGGTGCGCGTATGTACATGATCGGGAAGCGGCCCTTCATTAATGCGGAGGAATCCCGAAGATTCCACTAAGTCATCGAGTGGTTGACCAGTCTCACGCTTTATCATGACAGTCAGTTTTCGGCTTTCTCTACTGAGGTGCTCATCCGGATGAACCAGGGCACAATCGCAGTAGTTCTCCCGGTGCCGCCTTAGCCGATAGAGCGGAACGTAAGGTAGCAAAACACGGGAGCTGGAGTGCAATGACTAAAGAGTGTTGCCGGTAACGAGATTGAACTAGGTATTGAGATACCGATGATCGAATCTCGTGCAAGTAACATACCAATGACAAAGGGAACAACATATACCGTTATGCGGTTTGACCGATAAAGATCTTCGTAGAATATGTAGGATCCAATATGAGCATCCAGGTTCCGCTATTTGTTATTGACCGGAGACTTGTCTCGGTCATGCCTACATAGTTCTCGAACCCGTAGGGTCCACACGCTTAACGTTCGGTGACGATCGGTATTACGAGTTTATGTGTTTTGACGTACCGAAGGTAGTTCGGAGTCCCGAATTTGATCACGAACATGACGAGGAGTCTCAAAATGGTCAATACATAAAGATCGATATATTGGAAGCCTATGTTTGGACATCAGAATGGTTCCGGATGAGTTCGGGCATATTCTGGAGTACCGGGAGGTTACCGGAACCCCCCGGGGAGTATATGGGCCTTATTGAGCCTTAGTGGAAAAGAGGAGAGGGAAGGAAAAGGTGGGAGGTGCGCCCCCCTATCCCAATTAGAATTGGGAGGGGGCCGCCCCCCTTTCCTTTCTCCTCACCTCCCCTTCCTTCTCTCCTTCTCCTACTATATGGAAGGGGGGAATCCTACTCCCGGTGGGAGTAGGACTCCCCTAGGGCGCGCCATAGAGAGGGCCGGCCCCTCCCCTCCTCCACTCCTTTATATACGGGGAAGGGGGGCACCCCATAGACACACAAGTTGATCATTGATCTTTAGCCGTGTGCGATGCCCCCCTCCACCATAATCCACCTCGGTAATATCATAGCGGTGCTTAGGCGAAGCCCTGTTCTGGTAGCAACATCATCACCGTCATCACGTTGTCGTGCTGACGAAGCTCTCCCTTGAAGCTCTACTAGATCGTGAGTTCGCGGGACGTCACCGAGCCAAACGTGTGCAGATCGCGGAGGTGTCGTACCTTCGGTGCTAGACCGGTCTATCATGAAGACGTACGACTACATCAACCGCGTTGTCATAATGCTTCCGCTTACGGTCTACGAGGGTACGTAGACAACACTCTCCCCTCTCATTGCTATGCATCACCATGATCTTGCGTGTGTGTAGGAGTTTTTTTTTGAAATTACTGCATTCCCCAACAGTGGTATCAGAACCTGGTTTATGCGTAGATGTTATATGCACGAGTATAACACAAAGGAGTTGTGGGCGTGGGTATATACATATTGCTTGTCGTCACTAGTTCATTCTTGATTCAGCGGCATTGTTGGATGAAGCAGCCCAGACCGACATTACGCGTACGCTTACGTGAGACTGGTTCTACCGACGTGCTTCGCACATAGGTGGCTAGTGGGTGTCTGTTTCTCCAGCTTTAGTTGAATCGGATTTAATGAACATGGTTCTTTCTGAAGATCAAAAAGCAATCATTATACGCGTTGTGGTTTTTGATGCATAGGTAAGAACGGTTCTTGCACAGCCCATAGCAGCCATGTAAAACTTGCAACAACAAAGTAGAGGACGTCTAACTTGTTTTTGTAGGGCATGTTGTGATGTGATATGGTCGAGACATGATGCTAAATTTTATTGTATGAGATGGTCATGTTTTGTAACACAGTTATCGGCAACTAGCAGGAGCCATATGGTTGTCGCTTTATTATATGAAATGCAATTGCCATGTAATTGCTTTACTTTATCACTAAGCGGTAGCGATAGTCGTAGAAGCAATAGTTGGCGAGATGACAACGATGCTTCGATGGAGATCAAGGTGTCAAGCCGGTGACGATGGTGATCAAGATGGTGCTTTGGAGATGGAGATCAAAGCCACAAGATGATGATGGCCATATCATATCACTTATATTGATTGCATGTGATGTTTATCCTTTATGCATCTTATTTTGCTTAGTTCGGTGGTAGCATTATAAGATGATCTCTCACTAAATTTCAAGGTATAAGTGTTCTCCCTGAGTATGCACCGTTGCAACAGTTCGTCGTGCCGAGACACCACGTGATGATCGGGTGTGATAAGCTCTACGTTCATATACAACGGGTGCAAGCCAGTTTTGCATACGCGGAATAATCGGGTTAAACTTGATGAGCCTAGCATATGCAGATATGGCCTCGGAACACTGGAGACCGAAAGGTCGAGCGTGAATCATATAGTAGATATGATCAACATAGTGATGTTCACCATTGAAAACTAATCCATCTCACGTGATGATCAGACATGGTTTAGTTGATATGGATCACGTGATCACTTAGATGATTAGAGAGATGTCTATCTAAGTGGGAGTTCTTAAGTAATTTGATTAATTGAACTTTAATTTATCATGAACTTAGTACCTGATAGTATTCTGCATGTCTATGTTGTTGTAGATAGATGGCCCGTGTTGTTGTTCCATTGAATTTTAATGCGTTCCTAGAGAAATCTAAGTTGAAAGATGATGGTAGAAACTACACGGACGGGGTCCATAACCTGAGGATTATCCTCATTGATGCACAAAAGAATTACATCTTGGAAGCACCGCTAGGTGACAAACCCGCTGCAGGAGCAATGCCAGATGTTATGAACTCCTATCAGAGCAAAGCTCATGACTACTCGATAGTTCAGTGTGCCATGCTTTATGGCTTAGAACCGGGACTTCAACGACGTTTTGAACGTCATGGAGCATATGAGATGTTCCAGGAGTTGAAGTTAATATTTCAAGCAAATGCCCGGATTGAGAGATATGAAGTCTCCAATAAGTTCTACAGTTGGAAGATGGAGGAGAGTAGTTCTGTCAGTGAACATATACTCAGAATATCTGGGTACCACAACCACTTGACTCAACGGGGAGTTAATCTTCCTGATGATAGTGTCATTGACAGAGTTCTTCAATCACTGCCACCAAGCTACAAGAGCTTCGTGATGAACTATAATATGCAAGGGATGGATAAGACGATTCCTGAGCTCTTCGCAATGCTAAAGGCTGCGGAGGTAGAAATCAAGAAGGAGCGTCAAGTGTTGATGGTCAACAAGACCACCAGTTTCAAGAAAAAGGGTAAAGGGAACAAGGGGAACTTCAAGAAGAATAGCAAGCCAGTTGCTGCTCAAGTGAAGAAACCCAAGTCTGGACCTAAGCCTCAGACTGAGTGATTCTATGTCAAAGGAATTGGTCACTCGAAGCGGAACTGCCCCACATATTTGGCGAAGAAGAAGGATGGCAAAGTGAAAGGTATATTTGATATACATGTTATTGATGTGTACCTTAATAATGCTCACAGTAGTGCCTGGGTATTTGATAATGGTTCAGTTGCTAACATTTGCAAGTCGAAACAAGGGCTACGGATTAAGCGAAGATTGGGTAAGGATGAGGTGATGATGCGCGTGGGAAATGGTTCCAAAGTTGATGTGATCGCCGTCGGCATGCTACCTCTACATCTACCTTCGGGATTAGTATTAGACCTAAATAATTGTTATTTGGTGCCAGCGTTGAGCATGAACATTATATTTCGATCTTGTTTGATGCAAGACAGTTATTCATTTAAATCAGAGAATAATGGTTGTTCTATTTATATGAGTAATATCTTTTATGGTCATGCACCCCTGATGAGTGGTATATTTTTACTAAATCATGATAGTAGTGATACACATATTCGTAGTATTGAAGCCAAAAGATGCAGAGTTGATAATGATAGTGCAACTTGTTTGTGGCACTGCCGTTTAGGTCATATTGGTGTAAAGCGCATGAAGAAACTCCATTCTGATGGACTTCTGGAATCACCTGATTATGAATCACTTTGTACTTGCGAACCATGCCTCATGGGCAAGATGACTAAAACTCCATTCTCCGGAACAATGGAGCGAGCAACAGAGTTATTGGAAATCATACATACTGATGTATGTGGTCCAATGTACATTGAAGCTCGCGGCGGATATCATTATTTTCTCACCTTCACAAATGATTTGAGCAAGATATGGGTATATCTACTTAATGAAACATATGTCTGAAACATTTGAAAAGTTCAAAGAATTCTAGAGTGAAGTGGAAAATCATTGTAACAAGAAAATCAAGTTTCTACAATCTGATCGTGGAGGCGAATATTTGAGTTATGAGTTTTGAGTTCATTTGAAACAATGCGGAATAGTTTCGCAGCTCACGCCACCTGGAACACCACAGCATAATGGTGTGTCTGAATGTTGTAATCGTACTTTACTAGATATGGTCCGATCTATGATGTCTCTCACTGATTTACCACTATCGTTTTGGGGTTACGCTTTAGGGACAGCTGCATTCAAGTTAAATAGGGCACCATCTAAATCCGTCGAGACGACACCTTATGAACTGTGGTTTGGCAAGAAACCCAAGTTGTCGTTTCTTAAAGTTTGGGGCTGCGATGCTTATGTGAAAAACCTTCAACCTGATAAGCTCGAACCCAAATCAGAGAAATGTGTCTTCATAGGATACCCAAAGGAGACTGTTGGGTACACCTTCTATCACAGATCCGAAAGCAAGATATTCGTTGCTAAGAATGGATCCTTTCTAGAGGAGTTTCTCTCGAAAGAAGTGAGTGGGAGGAAAGTAGAACTTGACGAGGTAATTGTACCTTCTCCCTTATTAGAAAGTAGTTCATCACTGAAATTAGTTCCAGTGATTCCTACACCAGTAAGTGAGGAAGCTAATGATGATGATCATGAAACTTCTGATCAAGTTAGTACCGAACCTCGTAGGTCAACCAGAGTAAGATCCACACAAGAGTGGTACGTTTATCCTGTTCTGGAAGTCATGTTACTTGACCATGATGAACCTACGAACTATGAGGAAGCGATATGAGCCCAGATTCCGCAAAATGGCTTGAAGCCATGAAATCTGAGATGGGATCCATGTATGAGAACAAAGTGGGGACTTTGGTTGACTTGCCCGATGATCGACAAGCCATAGAGAATAAATAGATCTTCAAGAAGAAGACTGACGCTGACGGTAATGTTACTGTCTACAAACCTCGACTTGTTGTGAAAGGTTTTCGACAAGTTCAAGGAGTTGACTATGATGAGACCTTCTCACTCGTAGCGATGCTTAAGTTCGTCAGAATCATGTTAGCAATTGCCGCATTTTATAATTATAAAATTTGGCAAATGGATGTCAAAACTGCATTCCTTAATGAATACCTTAAAGAAGAGTTGTATATGACGCAACCAGAAGGTTTTGTTGATCCAAAAGGTGCTAACAAAGTGTGCAAGCTCCAGCGATCCATATATGGACTGGTGCAAGCCTCTCGGAGTTGGAATATACGCTTTGATAGTGGTATCAAAGCATATGGTTTTATACAGACTTTTGGAGAAGCCTGTATTTACAAGAAAGTGAGTGGGAGCTCCGTAGCATTTCTGATATTATATGTAGATGACATATTGTTGATCGGAAATGATACTGAATTTCTGAATAGCATAAAAGGATACTTGAATAAGAATTTTTCAATGAAAGACCTCGGTGAAGCTGCTTATATATTGGGCATCAAGATCTATAGAGATAGATCAAGACAATTGATTGGACTTTCACAAAGCACGTACCTTGATAAAGTTTTGAAGAAGTTCAAAATGGATCAGGCAAAGAAAGGGTTCTTGCCTGTGTTACAAGGTGTGAAGTTGAGTCAGACTCAATGCCCGACCACTTCAGAAGATAGAGAGAAAATGAAAAGTGTTCCCTGTGCTTCAGCCATAGGCTCTATCATGTATGCAATGCTATGTACCAGACCTGATGTGTGCCTTGCTATAAGTTTAGCAGCGAGGTACCAAAGTAATCGAGGAGTGGATGACTGGACAGCGGTCAAGAACATCCTGAAATACCTGAAAAGGACTAAGGATATGTTTCTCGTATATGGAGGTGACAAAGAGATCATCTTAAATGGTTACGTCGATGCAAGCTTTGACACTGATCCGGATGACTCTAAGTCACAAACCGGATACGTGTTTTTATTAAATGGTGGAGCTGTCAGTTGGTGTAGTTCCAAGCAGAGCGTCGTGGTGGGATCTACGTGTGAAGCGGTATACATAGCTGCTTCGAAATAGCAAATGAAGGAGTCTGGATGAAGGAGTTCATATCCGATCTAGGTGTCATACCTAGTGCATCGGGTCCAATGAAAATCTTTTGTGACAATACGGGTGTGATTGCCTTGGCAAAGGAATCCAGATTTCACAAGAGAACCAAGCACGTCAAGAGACGCTTCAATTCCATCCGCGATCAAGTCAAGGAGGGATACATAGAGATTTGCAAGATACATATGGATCTGAATGTTGCAGACCCATTGACTAAGCCTCTCTCACGAACAAAACATGATCAGCACCAAGACTCCATGGGTGTTAGAATCATTACAATGTAATCTAGATTATTGACTCTAGTGCAAGTGGCAGACTGAAGGAAATATGCCCTAGAGGCAATAATAAAGTTGTTAATTATATTTCCTTATATCATGATAAATTTTATTATTCATGCTAGAATTGTATTAACCGGAAACTTAGTACATGTGTGAATCGATAGACAAAAAGAGTGTCACTAGTTTGCCTCTACTTGACTAGCTCGTTGAACCATAGACATGAGTTGTCATTTGATGAACGGGATCACATCATTAGAGAATGATGTGATTGACTTGACCCATCCGTTAGCTTAGCACGATGATCGTTTAGTTTGTTGCTATTGCTTTCTCCATAACTATGCATGTTCCTATGACAGATCATGCAACTCACGAATACCGGAGGAACACTTTGTGTGCTACCAAACGTCACAACGTAACTGGGTGATTATAAAGGTGCTCTACAGGTGTCTCCGATGGTGTTTGCTGAGTTGGCATGGATCAAGATTAGGATTTGTCACTCCGATTGTCAGAGAGGTATCTCTGGGCCCTCTTGGTAATGCACATCACAATAAGCCTTGCAAGCAATGTAGCTAATGAGGTAGTTACGGGATGTAGCATTACGGAACGAGTAAAGAGAGTTGTCGGTAACGAGATTGAACTAGGTATTGAGATACCGACGATCGAATCTCGGGCAAGTAACTTACCGACGACAAAGGGAACAACGTATACCGTTATGCGGTTTGACCAATAAAGATCTTCATGGAATTTGTAGGAGCCAATATGAGCATCCAGGTTATGCTATTGGTTATTGACCAGAGACTTGTCTCGGTCATTCCTACATAGTTCTCGATCCCGTAGGGTCCGCACGCTTAACGTTCAGTGACGATGGGTATTACAATTTTATGTGTTTTGATGTACCGAAGGTAGTTCGGAGTCCCGGATTTGATCACGGACATGACGAGGAGTCTCAAAATGGTCGAGACATAATGATTGATATATTGGAAACCTATGTTTGGACATCGGAATGGTTCCTGATGAGTTCGGGCATTTCCCGGAGTACCGTGTGACGCCCCGAGACCGATGCGCCAAGTGTCTTCCAGTTATTGGCCGACGTTGCCATGTCATTCGCTTACGTGTTGCATCTTGTAATTGCATCATATGCATTGCATCATCATGTTTTCAAAACTTGCATCCGTCCCGGTCTCCTCGTTCTCTCCGTTGTCCGTTCTGAGCTCAACCACACTTCACGCGCCCGCGGCACGTCCAAAATATTAGTTTTTAAGCGGCCAGGAAATCTTCTCGGAATGTGTTGAAAGTTGGCGCGCAGTGTTGTTTTGTTGTCAGTAGACCGCCTGCCAAGTTTCATCGCATTTGGAGTCCGTTTGACGCCCCAACGGATAACTATAGCGACAATATAGTCGGTCAAATCGTCGGACGTTTTCAGTCTCCGGATAACTGTTGACGAGCTTTCCCTCTCTTTCCTCCCTAGACCATCTTCACATTTCACTATCTACCGCCAGGCCCAACCTAACCTCTCTTGTCAGCCCGCGGCCCACCTCGCGCGCGCGTCCGAAAGCTGTCCCGGACCCGACCCGGGCAGTCGTCACCGTTAGGTCCGGATCATCCCCTAACATCCCTAAAATGTCTTCGACTCTTTGTTTGGACGCCCCATCCTTTTTATCCGGGACCGTCCGATTCCGATCAGAGAGACCGAGTAGCCCCTAACCTAACCAACCTACCTATATAAACAGTCTAACCCTAGGCGTTAGGCAGACTGTCCCTTCCATCCCATCACCGCCGCTACAATCTTCTTCCTCCTCATTTTCCCCGCCTAGCCAACCACCATCCTTCTCAAATCCACCCCCATCCAATCGCAGCCTCCGACCACCTCCCGTGTTTTCCGCGCTACCCAAATCCCCAGCAAGCCGCAGCCAACCCCGAGTACCACTCGAGCTCAAATGGAATCGCACCCCTGGATCCTCTGCTTCGAGCACCTCCACGGAGCCAAACTCCTGCGCCTTCTCTTGTTGTTCCCGAGAGCCAGCAGAGCTCACCCGCCTCCTCTGCTTCTTCTTGAGCACGCCATGGATGCCTCCCCGAGCTCCAGTTCACCTCGCTGCCGTCGGAACCGGTGTCCCGTGGCCGGATTCGTCCAGTCCGCGACCTCGTCGCCTCCATCTTCGTCGGAGCACCACCAGGCCAGCAGCGCCGCCGCACCCGAGGAACCATGTCGAGCAGTTCCCGTGTGTCCTGGTGCGACTCGACCTTGAGGGACTAATCCTGTCGGGCACTGCCGTCGTCGTCTGAGCAGGAGCGCCATGGCCGCCTCGTCCCCAAGCAAGCTCGTCAGCGTCCTCCGTCGTCCTCGCCCTCGCGCGGGTTCTGCGCCTTGCTGTCGCGCCGCCATGGGAGCTCTCCTCTGCTTCTCCTTCGCCGGAACCGCGCCATCCTGCCGCTCGCCGGAGTCCCTCCGCCTCGTCCCGCTTGCCCGCGCCAGTCGCCGCCGGCGACCATCTCCAGTACCTCCTCGCTGACCCGCCACTTCCCTGCGTTGTCTAAACCCGCCACGCGTCTCGCCCCTCTGTCTGCTTCTTCTGCGAGCGAGGACGAGGAGCGTCAAGTCCCCGCGCCCCGGTCTCGTCTCTGCCTCCAGGTCGCCGCTCTGCCGCTCGAGAGCCATGCGCCAAGTCCCCCTGCGCTCCGTTGACCTCGCTGTCTCATTAAGGCCGTCCTCTGTCGTCTGTTCCTCTGCACCGGGCAAGGCGGGTCTGTCCGCATCGATCCCGCGCGGTCAACGCACCCATCGCCAGCCGCTCGGCGCCCTGCTTCAGCCCGCCAGATCCGCCGGCCTGTTGGCCCGTGGGTGAGCAAGCCAACAGCCCCTCTCCTGTGCTCCTATCGGGCCAGCTAGGTACGGCATGTTACGTGTTTTTTTTCATCCAGCGATTTTCCTATTTACTCCAGGATTTCCAGTTTTGCAGAAAAACCCTCATACTTCATGCATATAATAACTCATTAACCAAGCATCGTATTAAAATGTTTCATATATGGAAAATGGTTAGAATCTTGTCTAGTTTTATAATATCCAACTTTCATCCATGTTTAACATGTTTAAAATGATGTTTGCTTTACTTTGCTTAAATAAAATGCTAAAATGATTTAATTCATAAATAAATAACCGTAGCTCCGAACTTAACAAACTTTATATGTAAATGGTGTAGAAAAATGCCAAGTTTAACATGGTGGCTTTACTTTGCATGTTTAACAACTCTAAGATATGGTTTAGGGCGGAACAGTACCAAACCTAAAATATGCACATGAGGAGTTTCCGGACTTGTTGTTTGTTGTTCCGGCCTCATTTAAACTTGCCTAGATAGGTATTTTTACTTTGCTTCACCTCTTGCCATGTTAATCAACATTTAATTTTGTTGAGTACTTAAATGAGATCGAACTAAATAATTGACATGGTCTTTCGCCAATATGAAACGGAGTTGCATATTGAGCTCCACTTAATTTGTAGTATTGTGTGTGCACTTTGCCATGCCATGCCTCATTAAACCGGACATGCATCATGCTTGGTTGAGCATCATGCCATGATTATGTGATGGTTGTTACCATGTTGTCTACTTCTTTCCGGGTTGCTTCTCACATTAGCTTCGGTTTCATTCCGGAGTTGTGAGGATCCGTTCGACTACGTCCGTTTGTCTTCTTCATGGACTCGTTCTTCTTCCTTGCGGGATCTCAGGCAAGATAACCATACCCTCGAAATCACTTCTATCTCTGCTTTGCTAGTTGCTCGCTCTATTTCTATGCCATGATACCTACCACTTGCTATATCATGCCCCCATATTGCCATGTCAAGCCTCTAACCCACCTTTCCTAGCAAACCTTGTTTGGCTATGTTACCGCTTTTGCTCAGCCCCTCTTATAACGTTGTTAGTTGCAGGTGAAGATGGAGTTTGTTCCTTGTTGGAACATGTTTATTGTTGGGGTATCATTATTATATCTTGTTTACTTTAATGCATCTATATACTTGGTAAAGGGTGGAAGGCTCGGCCTTATTCCTGGTGTTTTGTTCCACTCTTGCCGCCCTAGTTTCCATCATACCGGTGTTATGTTCCTTGATTTTGCGTTCCTTACGCGGTTGGGTGTTATGGGCACCCCTTGACAGTTCGCTTTGAATAAAACTCCTCCAGCAAGGCCCAACCTTGGTTTTACATTTGCACTAACAACCTATCACCTTCCCTTGGGTTCTGCAGACTCAAGGGTCATCT